>NW_027182667.1:0-30181 GCF_040807025.1 Struthio camelus
CCCCTGAAATCTTCTCGCGACTCTACCCGCACCGCCTCTGAGCCGCACGGGGAGCAGAGCCCTCCTGGCCTGCGCCAGGCATTGCAGCTCACTGCCCAGCCTCTGTCTTCCTCCCCGCCAGCCCTGCCTCACACCCTGCTGCCCTCACTCACCCTCGCAGATGTCCTCCACCTTCTTCTTGCTCTGGCCCCTCATGCTCTGCCCGACGAGCCCTAGGCACACGCACAGCCCCCTCACCAATCCTGCTCCCCACACCACCCTTCCCCCAGGGCTAGCGCTAAGCTGCCCCAGTGCAGAGAGGGTCCGCAGGGCTTGGAGCTCACCAAGGAACCGCACAGCCATCTCTCGCAAGCACTCCTGGGGGCTCTCCAAGTACAGCAGGCTCTGGCGCAGGTATTCTTCCGATCTTCTCCTGCCCCTCGCCAGCTGGGCAGAGCACAAGGCCACAGGCTGGGCGCACACCCTCCCCACCCAGCCAGCCACTCCCTCCACCCACCACTCGCTTTAGCATCCCAGGGCTCAGTGAGGGCACAGCAACCTAGAGAAGAGCCCGTTGGGGCAGTGTGCTGGACAAGGGCGGCCGGAGTGCTGCCCCAGGCTGGCACCTCTGGGCACCAGCCGTGGCGAGGCACACGGCTGCCTGCCCCCCCCACTCCCCCCCCCCCCCCCCACACACCCTGGCCATGCAGGGGCACAGGCCTTGCCCAGGCTGCCTCTGGGGGCTTTGGGGGCCATCCTTACCAGGCACTCGCCGATCCTCCAGCTCTGCGCTGTCTCAGCCAGCTGCCTCAGCTGCTCCCACCTCAGGAACTTGGCAGCACCAAGCAGGGCTTCCTGAGAGGCCTGCACAGCAGCACAGACCTGCTGATGCCACCGCAGCCCAGCGCACAACCCCCACCGTGCCCCTCCTCTTGGCAAGGCCTCCTCGGGGCCTTTCCTCGCCCACAATGGCAAGAGGGAGCAGCTGGCAACTGCCTCTGCCAGCATGTTCCGTGCCCCGGGCAGACATGTGGGGCAACCACCCCCGCAGGTGTATGGTGCTGCAGGTGGAGGCATGGCAGGAAGACGAAGGCACTGCTGCGCCTGGTGCAAACAGCAAGGGGGCGCTCTGCAGCCTCAGCACCTGGCACCTCCAGCCCACCCACCTTCAAAGGCTCCCACTGCCAGCAGCCCTTGCTCCTCATGCTCACGCCCACTCACAGGGCGTCCGCATCGCCCTCCTCCAACGACCCGTCCCGTTACACATCCATACCTGGGCCACACGGGGGATCTCGTCATGCCAGTGGAAGAGCAGAGGCAGCAGGCTCCTGTGCACTTGCTTCTTCAGGGCCTGTGTTTTGGTGCCCACCACAGCCTCCATCACCTCTTGGAAGAGGCGGATGGAGAGCTCTCGCACGCAGGCCGGCTCCTGGCGGGAAGGGAAAGGGGGCACCTCAGCACTGCCTGCTCCAAGCCCACAGTCAGCACAGGGGTCAGTGGGGCTGATGGCGAGATGAAGGTTTCGGACCCTCCCTCCGCACCAGTGAGCTGTGGGCCTCGTCTGCACCCACTGCAAAATGGCCCCCGGCCCAGGCAGGGCGATGCAGCGTGCTTCTGTACCATGCTGCGGCCAGGGAGAGCGGAGCTGGCGGAGAAGCCTGCGCCTGGAAGGGCTCCTCTCGCCCTGGCCACGCTCCCCGCATCACCCCTGGCCAAGGCCCAACAGAGCTGCTCCAGGATGGCCCTCCACAGCGGCTCCTGGGGCTGTGGGGACGTTGGCGTTACTGAGGGCCTATCTGCAGGCATGGGCAGCAGCAGGACTTCAGGCTTCCCTCAGCTCGGCCTGCCTGGCCCTCCTGGAGAGCCTTTCTTCATCGCCCAGGCGCTCAAGCTGTGCTGCCAGCTCTAGAGGCCGGCAGAAGGAGGCAGCCACAGGGCACGGCTGCAGGGGCCAAGCACAATACCCTGCAGCTGAGGCTAGACAAGGGGCTGCTTCAACACAGTCCTGCAGGCCAGCGCACCACGGGCAGCACAGCGCAATGACCCCAAAAGCCACTGGGCAAAAACGTTCCTGGCAGCACCCAGGGCCCCTGCTGGCCAGCACAAATTCCCATGCCGCGGGTACACACACACACACGGCAACACACCACAGCCCGCAGCCCGCACACAGCCTCACCGACACGCCAACAGGGCCCCCGCCTCTCCCCCCAGCCTTACCTCATCAAAGAGAGGCAGCAGCTTCTCGGCCAGCAGCGGAGCAAAGTGGGCCACCACCTGCTTCTCCATGACGTGGACCACGTTGCTGAGCACCAGCAGGGCCTTTGCGCTGATGTCTCTGTCCACGTCCTGCAGGTGCCCCACCAGCAGGGGCCACAGGTACTGCATTCTTCTGGCCTGGGGGAAACACAACCTCGGTGCCTGAAGAAAGAACCCACTGCCCTGGCAAAAAGGCTCACCTTCTTACACACCAGCTTCCCCCCTGCCTTTCCAGACGCGGCCATGGCGATGACTGCGGCAACCTGCTGCCTGGCAGCCTTTACCGGCACAGCCACGGGCCTGGGCAGGGCTGGGGCAGAGCGAGGCAGGAGAGGGCAGCACCGGCTCCTCTGCACCTCACCCCTCGCCCTCTTCTCCGCCACACTTGAACGGGCAGCGGGTTTAGTAACCCACGCTGCCTGCAAAGCTGCCCGGGCCACGGGCTGTCCCAGCCCTAGCAGGCGCCTTTCCTGGCAGGGCTCGCTGCCCCATTGCCAAGGCCCTGCCGACACCCCCGGCTTGTGCACAGAGGCTGTGACGCAGTGCAACACCCCAAGGCGGCACTCGGCCCGCGGCGGCCCCTGCGTGGTGGGGGCTGCAGCCTGGCGGCCCGGAAGCTGCCTGCGGCATCAGCCTGGCCCTGTGCTCAGGCTCCAACAGGGCAGCAGCTCCCACAGCTCCTGAGGCCCACCAAAGTCCCAGCTACCCTGTTGCCCAGCACCCCACCGCCCAGCCCCTCGCTGCCTGCGCACCGTCACCCGGCTGGCCCCTGCTCACCATCTCCTGTCTCTTGCACAGCAGCACAAGGCCTCTGAGCGCCAGCCCGTGCATCACCCGCCAGTGACTCCGCAGGTAGCTCCAGAAGAGAATCAGCAAGTCGTCCTCCTCTGTGCAAAGGTCACTGCAGGCCAGCAGCTGAAGCACAGCACAGAGAAAGCGGTGAGGTCGGCAGGACTCCCGGCCTCAGGCAGCGCCCGATCCCACCAACAGCTCCGGGCGAGGGCACCAGGCCCGGCCCAAAGGCAGCCGTCAGCGCCGACAGCCCCTGGCACCCCACTCCCTGCCCTGGGCCTCAGGCCGCACCGCGCACAGCCCTCGCCTGCTCCTCCGCTCCTCTCCAGCCCCGAGAGGCACCGCCTGCCATCAGGCTCACCTCCACCAGGAAAGCCGTGGCAGGCATCTCCCAGCGGGCCGCGCCACGTTTCAGCAGCGCTGTCAGCCATTGGAAGAGGAAGAGACGCAGCTGTCTTGGGCTCTTCCTCATCTCTCTGGCAGAGGCAAGAAGGCACTGTCACTTCTGAGCAGCCAGGCAAACACCTCGTCTGTGATTGTGAGCCCATCCCTCTAGCCAGGGCTCGCAGAGCCCCGCAGCCATGGAGCGGCAGCTCCCTTGGCTGCTCTACTCGGCCAGCCCGCCGTCACAAGGCCTCAAGCTGCAGCCCCGTGGGGCTCTGCGGGGCAGCCTGTGTGCAAGGGAGAAATGCTGGGGCAGAGCAGGGACAAGGGGGTTCTCACCTGGCCAGCAAACCCACTCCCCTGTGGCAGGTCTCCGCGCTGAGGAGCGTGTCCCAGGCGCCCTTCCTCGCCATGGCCAGCACCTGACTCTCGTAGCCGGCACGGCACAGCAGTGCTTTCATGGTCTGCACTGCCAACCTGCGTGCACAGCAAAGGCCGCGTCACCCTGGCACCCCTGGCCCTGCCGCCACCTCCACAGCACACACAGCAGGGCTGGCATGGAGCACCTCACGGGGCTGCCGGGAGCAGACTCTTCCCCTTGCCGTTCCCCCCAGCACATCTCAGCCTCCTCCGGCGTCAGCTCTGCGCAGAAGGAAATCTGGAAGAGCAGCGCCAGGAAGAGCTTGGGGAAGAACACCTCCAGCACGTGCTGGCAGCTGGGCTGCTGCAGCATCTCATGGAGCACTCTCGTTGCCTGCAGAAGAAGCCCAGAGACAGCTCTCGCTGCTGAGACGTGCCTGTTGCGCTGCCCGAGCTTGGCGGTGAGCCTCACACACTGCCCTGAGCCTTGGGACAAGCAGGAGTGCCTGCCCGGCCTGTGTGGCCAGAGCAAAGGCACGGAAGCTCTTTGGGCCATGGCCACAACAAGCCCTGCCAGCCATGGACCTGTCGCGCCGTGGACATGGACCCCATGGACCTGGTGCCCCATGGACCTGGGGCTTCTTGCTGGACGGGCAAGGCCAGGGCAGCTCTAGGGGAGAGCGAGGCTACGTCCACAAACTCACGGCCAGGGAAACGATGACTCTGTCGTCCCCATCCAACGTGCATGTCTCGTCCACCGGCCAATCCTGCAGGACACTGAGCAGCTCCTGCAGCACCCTCTCGGCAGCTCCGCGCTTCGACAGCAGCATCCTCCACATGGCTGCGGCAGCGCTGCAGGCCCACAGCTCTCGCTCAGCGGGTGCTGCAGCCGCAGCACTGTGGCCTGGGCAGCCGCAGAGGGCCTGGGCTGGCCGCCAGCCCTGCCTCTGCCCACTGCCCCTTGCCCGCAGCACCCTGGGGGCTCTGCCCCACCCCGCAGCCCATGGCCAAGCTCCAGTCCCTTGTGGGGCACGCAGGCAGCCAGGCGACCAGGCTCTGGGGCTGAAGGCCGGCACACTTGCTCAGCTTGCGCTGCTGCAGCCCGGCCTGACGCACCGGGGCTGGCACACGGGGACAACAGCAGGGCCCAGCCCCTCACGAGAGGCCGGAAAATCTCCACCTGCCCCGCAGCCCGCAGGGCACGAGCTCTCCAGGCTGCTGGCCCCCGAGCTCTCAAGGCAAGCGGGCCCCTACCTGTCGCATGAGGGGGAAGACTGCAAGAGGCTCACGACCACCTCCTCTGGACATGCACAGGTCAGCAGCAGAAGAGCCCTGTCCAGGCTGCGCCGCGCAGACACCTCTGTGATGAGCAGCACGTTGCTCCACATGCCCCTCACCACCTTCGGCACCTGGAGGGCACACGACTCAGAGTGGGGCTGCTGTCAGAGTGGCAGCAATTTGCCCAGCTCCCTCCAAGACCGGCTGCCCTTGCCCCCGCTCTGTGCTGGCCTCAGAGGGGGTGGCGGGCCTGCCAGGCCTGGAGTCAGGGCAAAAACAAGCCCCCGGAGGCCTCGAGCCCCGGCCACGCCACCTGCAGGCTACTTACATGCTCCAAAAGGCAGGCATCGTCCGCCACAAGAGCATCCAGCATGTGAGCGGCTGCCTGCGTGTCATAGGTGCTGCAGGCTCTCATGCCGCTGAGGGCTGCGAGGATGAGGTCTGTCTTCTCAGAGGGCTGAAGGTATTTCCCAAACATCTGCGGGACAAAGCAGGGCAGCCAAGAGACATACGTCACACCGAGTGCCGTGGCAGCAGTGCTTGGCTGAGCAGCGAGTGATCCTGGCGAGAGATGCGCGGGGCACTGCTGGCACAGCCACCCGCGGAGAGTCAGGAGCAGGGGCAGGAAGCAGCGGCTCTGCAGGGCTGGCCGGTGGCACTGGGCAGGAGGTGGACGGTTGGGGTCCGGGTCCCCGTGCACTGGCGCTGCCCGCACACAGTGCGAGCCCTCTCCCCAGTGACCGCAAGGCCCCCTCAGCCCCACCCGCTAGCCATCCCTCTCTTCGCTCAAGTCACACCACGGCCACCAGTGCCAACCAGGGAGGCGCTCCTTACCGTGCTGATCTCACTGGCCTCCTTGGGCTCCAAAAGCCAGAAGGTGTTGGCAGCTTCCCAGGCCTTTTGGAGCTCTAGGTACTTGGGGCTATCCTGCAACAGCCTCCTGCCTGCACAGCAGGGGAAAAGCAGGGCCGTCAGCACCAAGGCTGCAGAGGTGGAGGTGGCCCACTGAAGGTGCCAGGGAGAACTCTGCCCTGGCAGACCAAGAGGACAGGCCAGAAATGGCTGGGCAGCAGGACTCGCAGGGAGGGAGGGCCTGGGCCTATGGTAAGGTGGGGGAAGGGGAAACGGCTTGCAAGAATAGAGAAAGGCACAGCGCCTCTGATGGGCCATTCTGCTGTGAAGCAAGACAGGAGGCCTGGGAGCAGCAGGTGCTGCTGAAGGCTTTGCAGGCCACTGCTCAGCGGGAGCTGGATGAGTGGCTGCTGTGTGGGGCCCCGTGTGTGGAAGGAGCCAGCCCAGTGCAGCTTCTTACTCTCTTCCTGCAGGATGAATCTGTAGAGGTGGCAAAGAGCCTCCGCTGCGCCGTGACTGCTCCCCTGCTCCTTGTAGGCGCAGCACAGGGTGAGCTGCCCCACCAGCTGCCCCAGGATCAGGAAACACTTGGGTCTGTGGCAGGCAGAGCTGGCCCTGCTTCCTTCCAAGCGGCAGCGGGCCTGCAGGAGGCAGGCGGCGCTGGCACCACGGCTCAGGGGCACCAGTGGGCACCAAAGCCCTGAACCCACGCTCCAAGCAGGGCTGCCTCCCGCCTCAGCCAGAGCTTTGGTGGCCCCTGCTGAGCCAGGCTCCTGCTGGGGGCCCATGGCATGCGCCCAGGGCAGGCACAGCTGGCTCCTGAGAGAGCAGGGACTGCAGTGCGACACCCAAAGAGGCAGGCCAAGATCTCCGCTTCAGGGCAGGGTCTTGCTGAGGGTCTTAACCTCTGCCCAGGCTTCCCGCGCAGGGAGCCCGGAGCTGCAGGCCACTCGGGGCCACTGACAAGGGCTGATGGGGTGGCTGGAGGCTGCCTGCACCACAGGCTCCTTACCGGCAGCAAGGAAGAGCTCGTCAGGAGACCAGCCAGCCGGGCAATGCGGCCTATGGCCCTCTCACGCACAGCTGCTTGCTGGGACTCGGTGAAGGGCAGCAGGACCTGGGAGGAGAGAAGCTGCTGGTCTGCTCCAAGGGAGGCAGCTCTGCTTAATGCCTGGCCACGTTTGTGCTTCGGCTCCTCGGAGCACGAGGCAAGCCTGGGAGTGGGGGTCTTGCGTCCAGAGTCGCTGGCATGCGTGGGGCAAAGCCCCCCGACGGGCCTGCTGTGGCCACACTGAGAGCTGGAGCCCATGCCTACGGCAGCCCCTGCTCCTTTCCAAACCTGGCCCTCCGGGGCCTCCCCAGCACCTCCCTGCCGCTGGCCGCTCGCGCCTCTGGCCCAGCAGCAACAAAGGCGCACCAACAAAGCTTGCGGGCTGGCAAGGGCAGGTCCCGGGGGCCGCTGCCTTCCTCAGCCCCGGGGAGGAAAGCACAAGGGATGGGGGGGCCGAGAGGGGGCAGGGCCAGCTGCCGGCTGTGGGGGGGCCGAGGAAGGAGGCTGCAACTGCTCGCCCTGCTTGGCGCCGGGAAGGCTCGCGGCAGTGCTGGCCTCGAGGGGCAGAGGGCGGGGCTTTCCCCTGCCGCTGCAGGAAAGGGGCGGGAGGGAGGCATGCTGACTGCAGCCAGGAGGCACTGGGCTCACAGAACAGCGCCATGGGCAACGCTGCTCCCGCGACGGAGCCGGTCCCCTCCCCGCAGCCTGCTCTCTGCAGCTGCTGCTGGGCGAGGGCGGTCCACCTGAGGGGGGAACTTCCCTTTGGGCTGAGGCACTGGTGGTGGGAAGCCCGCTCTTGGCAAATACCAGACCTGCAAGATGTTCTGCATCTCTAGGAGGCCGGAGGCAGGGCAGCTGAGGGCCAGCACCTGCAGCATGCTGTCCATGGCGTCCAGGGCCTGCAAGGGGGACGGACACAGGGTTGAGCTGCTTCTTCGTTGGTGCCCCTTACCTGCCGGAGAGGGGCTTGAATTCCTCTTGCCTGAGGGGCACACCTATGGTCCTGCGGAGCCCAGCGAGGGGCCCCAGGGCAGGGGAGCTGCTGCCGAGGGCCCAGCCTGGCGGCACTGCCCGTGGCCCTGCCCAGCGCAAAGAAGGCAAAGAAGGGATGGGGGTGGGAAAGGCAAGCTGGGATCGTGCCCTGGCTTGCAGCTTACGCTTGTCTCTCAGCGCGGGGTAGCCAGGGAGCAGCCCCCACAGCCTGCCGGGCCACCCTCCGCCATCCAGCGCATACCTTGGAGTAGAGGGCAGCATCCAGGCTCTGCAGGTCCTCGCTGGGAGGCAGGCAGAAGATGCTGCAGAAGCAGGCATGCAGCAGGCTCTTCCTTCTGCTCTCCGGAACCAGCCCGACTTTGCTGCAAGGACAGAGAGGGGCCTTTCCGTCCCTGGCGCCCGCACCAGTACCTGGACGCCCTGGGAAGGTGGACGCAGACCTGGGGCAGGGAGACTCCCGGGTGATAGCCGCACTAGGTGGGGGAGCCCTACGGGCAGCCACGTCTTCCCCCAGCAGGCAGCCCAGGGACAGAGGACCCTCCTGGCAGCTGGGGCCCCAGGCCCTCTCCAGGGCCTGCCTCACCCTTTGGGGGAAAGCCCAGGAGACGCACGGTAGCCCCAGGGCCCTCTCTGCCCTCCCGTCTCCACCACAGTCGGGCCCGGCGCAGGCCCAGCCGACGGCACTGGCAGACGCCTGCAGGACGGCGGATGGCTCCCCGCTAGCCCTGGGGCCATCGGGGCCACCTGGGGCCACGCAGGCCCTGGCCAGGCCAGCGGCTCGGGCAGCTACCTCATGGCGCTGATGGCCAGCATGACTTGCTGCCGCACGGCGGTGCCCAGGTGGTCGGTGGGCTCCTCTTGCAGCAGCACCTGGAGAGCACAAGCAGAAGGGGCCTCGGGAGGTGCCGGGGGCCAGTGATCAGGCTGCAGGGCTGGCAGAGCCCAGGTGCCCCCTGCCAGCACGGACCCCCCGGGCGGCCCCCTGGCTGCCCAGGGCCCCGCTCGCCCGGCTCCGCAGTGCCTCCTGCAGCCCCACGCTGGCCAGGGCTGCGCCCCCAGCCGGGGCCCCCCAGCTGCCACGCTCAGACCCCCGCCTCCGGCCCTCAGCGGTGGGCCCGCGCCCCCCGCTCCCGCCCTGCTGCAGGGCCCCCTCCCCTCACCTCCAGGGACTCTGCCAGGTCCAGGCTGCACGGGCACAGCTCCTGCCGCAGCGCCGCGCTGGAGCTGGCCGCGGTGCAGAGGCTGCAGACGCAGGCCAGGAACCTCAGCTTCTCGGCCTCGGCCTGCTGCCGGGAGCAGAGAGCAGCGGAGAGCGTCAGAGGGGCAGAGGCCCGGCCAGCAGCCCGGGCGGCGCAGGGCCCGCAGCCAGGTGTGGGGCGCCGGGGGCAGCCGCCCGCGGCCAGCAGCCCTGCGGGTGCCGAGCAGGGCGCAGCCCCGGCCGCCGCGGGGAGAGGCGGGCGCAGCCCAGAGGCCGTGGCGCCCCTCACCTGTCCGCGGTGCCACAGGAAGGCGCGCAGGCGCTCCAGGGCTCGGGCCTCCTCGCTGGGCAGAGCCGGGCCGGGCACTGAGGGAGACAGAGAGCAGGGCGAGGTGCAGGGCGGCCGGGCTCGGGGCGGAGAGCGCCGAGCCCCGGCCCCAGCGCCCGCCGCTGCCCGGCACAGCGAGCCCAGCCGGGCGGGCCGCTGGGGCGCAGAGGCCCCATGCGGCCGGGCTCGGGGCGGCCGGCAGGCGCCCGGCGGCCGGGGGCAGCACCGGAGCCAGCGCGGGGGAAAGGTGCGAGCGCGCCCGGCGGGAAGGGGCTGGCGACGGGCAGGTGGGAGCCGGGCAGCGCAGGGCGGGCTGGCGGCCCCGGCCGGCCCAGCGTCGGGGGCCGCGTGCTCACCCGTCGGCAGCGCCGGGGGCGCGTGGCCCTGCCGGGGCTCCAGCTGGCGACGGCCCTCGGCCGGGGCCCCGTCCTCCTCGTCCTCGGCCTCCCAGGCCGTCCTGGGGCGGCTGGGGGGTCTCCGCGCCATGGCAGGCGAGGCGGCAGAGGCTGCGCGAGGCTGCCCGGGGGCGGCAGGGAGAGTGCGGGGTGTGCTCGGGAGGCTCCTGGACCAGCCCGCGTGCTCCCGCCCGCTCCCGTCACCGGCCAGCCGGACACTGCGGGGCCGAGGCCTCCGGCGCCGGGCGAGGCCGCGGGCTGTCACAGGAGCGCGGTCACAAAGGGCCCCCACTGTCACCCTGGGGCGGGCTGGCCCCGGCCCCGACCCCGGCCCCGGCCTGGGCAGGGGCAGGCCGGGTCCCCTCGGGGGTGCCGGGCCGGCTCGCCCCCTGCCACACCTCTCTCTGTCCTCGGGGCGCCCGGCCCCCGTGGCGCCTGGGGCCCTCCGGGCCGCTCCCCTCCTCTTCTTGTCCCCGCCACCGCTGCTCCCGACCCCGTCCTCAGCCAGCCCAGCAAGCGCCCCGCGGGGACACCCCGGCACCGCGGGGAAGGGCACCAGCCCCGAAGGGCACCTCTCCTCCCCGGGCACCCTGGCGGCTGCTCCATCACCCCCGCCAGCCACCCCTGCGGGGCACAGACAAACCCAGGCGTCTGCACTGGCGGCCTGGGTTCCCTGGGGCCATCACGCACCCTCCCGAACGGCGACACCCGACAAGCGTCCTGGTGGGGTCCCCCATCTACCTTAGCGTGCGGGGTGGGTGGTTGTTTGCCCCCTGGGGCCCACCACCAGGCTCTTGGTGCGCTGCCCCCCACCCCGAGCTGCCCGGGGGCCGGGCTGGGGCTGGCTTGGCCTCTGGCAGCAGCATCGGTGCCCAGCGGCCGGAGGAGGTGTCCCCACGAAGCGGCGTGGGGCGCGCTGCTGGCAGCAGGGGCTGGGCCAGTGGGCGCCCAGAGCCGAGCCCTGGCAGGGCAGCTTGAGGCCACGGGCTCAGCCCCTCCTGCTGCCCCTCCACAAGGGTCCAGGGCCTCACCTGGGGCTGCCTTTCTCCCCAGCGCCTGTCACGTCCAGGCGCCCTTCGCCGGCCTCCCGCCGTCGCCTTGTGTGGGTTTCTGCTGCGCGCCAGGGCCTCCCCGTGCTGCCCTGGTAGGGACCCGCCTCCCTGGCCCCAGGGACAGCGGCCACCCAGGGCTGTGCTGGCCCCCGTCTCCCTGCCGTGGGGGGATCAGGGTCACCAAGGGGCACCTAGACGTCCCCCGGGGTCCACCATAAAGCACACAGAGGTCCCTCTGGTGCCTGCAAAGCCACACGGAGGCCCCGACGATGCACCAAAAGCCACGTGGAGGCCCCAGGACTGCACAAGGAAGGATCTGGCACAGCCCAAAAGGCACCCTGAGGCCTTGCTGCCTTTCTGCCTGTGAGCGGGTACAGAGCAGCGGCTGAGCAGCCTCGGTCCCTTCCCTTGGGCTACTTGGTAGCGGGCACCAAGGAGGACCTCGCGTCGGTGGGCTGCTCCTGCTCTTTCTGCAAAGGACTGAACTTCGCCATCCCCACCGGCCTGCCCGCTTCCCTGGCAGCCAAGCGCTTTGTGGTCACGTTTGCATTCGCGTTCGTGTTGCATTAATTTTGCTGCCTGCTGGGGGGCTTTGCAGAGGGCAGAGCCAGGCCAGGAGAACAGCTTCTTCTGGTGGCTGCTCGCAAACGACACCCTTCCCCTGCCCACAGATGGCTTTGGCATGGGTCCGGCAGCTGGGGGGAGAGAGCAGCGTTCAGGGACGAGGGCTGTGGCACCCCAGCTTTGTATCAGGAAAGGTCCTGAGAGAAACTTCCCTCGGAGGTGCAAACAGAACTGGATCCACACGGCTCCTGGAATTGGCAAGAACTGATACCGGCTTAAAGCACAACACGAGCTGTTCAGTGCTGGCGTTGAGAGGACCGGGTATTTGCAGGAGCTCTAGGTGCAAAGAAACTTGGACATGTCTTTCCCAATTCCCTTGGCTTCTTGCCGATGAAACTAGACAGATTAATGCAAGGCCTGTAAGTCGCAAAGAAAGCAGAGTTTAAGCGCTGGCTGCTGCCTCTGAGAAGTTCTGCGTGTTTTGCGGAGCGATTCTGTTACTCAAGTGCAAGTCTGCAAGGAAGAGGGGTAGCTCTTGTCCGCCGCGTTCAGCTGCAGGAAGCTGGTGCATTAGCTAAGCGGAGAGTGCTGGTCCTGATGCAGCCTCAGTCGCAGCACTCAGGAGAGCAGCTCAGTGTCTGACTTGAGAGATGAGAGCGAATCAGTCTGGAGCCCTGGGCAGTAGACTGGGAAAGAGTGCAGCAGCCCAGCAGGACGACCCAGCTAGGGACTGAGGAAGCGCTGAGCTTCCCTTTGCACACCAAGGGCTGTGAGTGCCTGTGGCCAGGCGCCGCAGGACGTGCCCATGCCAGCACCACGGCATCAGAGGCCAGAGCTCTGCACAGACACTAGAGGCTCCAGCCCCTCCACAACGGGGGCTCTTCAGGCCTCGTGACTGCAAAAGCCAGGCAGAGGAAGGTCTTCTCAATGGGGATGAATCTGTGGCGGGAGGGTGTCAAGAGGCTGGAGGCAGACTGTGCCCAGTGGTGCCCAGGGACAGGCTGCGAGGCACCGGGCAAAAAGTGAGGGAGGTCTGAGCCCCCAGGTGGTGGAGGAGTGGCTGTGCCCTGTGTGTCCTAAGTGGAGGTCCCGGAAGGGATCCCTTGCTGCTTGCTGGAGGCCCGGGGATGCCGGGAGCATGCGCTAGGCCCCCATGAGCGAGGTGGTGGGTGGTGGTGGTTGGGGGGGAGGGGGGGGGCGGTTGTTGTTGGCCCTGTGCGATGGGTGCAGGCGGCTGGTGCTGCAGAGGCAGCAGCTGCAGCATGCTCTGCCCAGGGCAACGGCCAGCAGGCTGAAAGAAGCAGGAGCACGGGCACAAGGACGAGAGAGCAGAGAAGAAACGCAAGGTGTGGAAGAGAGCGAGAGGCTTTTCTCTGCCTGCCCACGCAATCCCAGCTGCAGCGTGGCTCCGGGGGTGCCGGGAGATGAAAGGGGCTGCTGCGAGCGCTGCTGTCTGGGTCCTTAGGGAGGAGGCTGCTCTGGGAGAGGGGAGCGCGATCCCAGTGTCCAGTCCAACCTCCAGGGAGCAGGAAGCCTTGGCAGGACCCGAAGGGTCATGTGCCTCTTGCCAGGCCTTGTTGTGCCGCCAGGAGGCGGGCCTTGGTCTGGGCCTTGGAGGGGGAAGCGGAGACCTGCTGAGCAGCTGGGCTGAAATCCACTGGGAGGTGAACACCCAGGAACTGCCGCAGGAGTTCTTAGCACAAGCTGGAGCAGTGCAGCGAGGCTTGAGTTGGTGGAGAAGAGGCCAAATGCAGCCAGCCAGGTCTCAGGCCCCTGAGGCCCCTGGCATGGCTCTTGCAGGAGCTGGGCCAAACACCCTCCGCTGCCCTGGGGACAGGCTGCTGGGATGGGTGCAGCTGTGGTAGCTGCTGCAAGGTGCTCTGCTGGCTGGAGGCCAACCCTGCCTTGATGAGAAAGTCCGGGGGCACCTGTGCCACGTGCACCCGCAGGAGGGCAGGCACCAGAGAGCAGAGAAGCAGAGGAAGGGGTTTGGCACCGCCTTGGCCTTTGTGGAAGCTGCTGGTGAGCGCAGGCCTCGGTGCTTGGCCTGCTGCCCCCAGGGGAGCAGCAGGGGAGCGCAAAGTGCTTGGGCCAAGGATGCTTCAGGAGGACTAAAAACCACTGCAGGCAGCCCAAAGGGAGGAGCGCCCTGTGCCCCCCCAGGCCTCTGGCTTTGGCAACTGCTACAAGCAGCTCTAAGGCTGAGGTTGGTGTTGGGTGGTGGGGGAGTGAGATTTTGCTCTGGCCGCCTCACAGGATGACAGAGTGGTTGCGGTTGGAAGGGGGTCTCTGGAGCTCCTGCAGTCTAAGCCGCCTTCTCGAGCAGGGCCAGCTAGGGCAGGTTGCTCTAGTGCGCTGCCTGCTGGGGGGCTTTGCAGAGGGCAGAGCCAGGCCAGGAGAACAGCTTCTTCTGGTGGCTGCTCGCAAACGACACCCTTCCCCTGCCCACAGATGGCTTTGGCATGGGTCCGGCAGCTGGGGGGAGAGAGCAGCGTTCAGGGACGAGGGCTGTGGCACCCCAGCTTTGTATCAGGAAAGGTCAGCCCAGTCCCCACAGTGGGAGTACAGCTCTCTCTGAGCTCCAGGGTGGGCCAGCCCTGGGGGAAATCTCCAGTCTCGTCCAACCCTGCTGCTGTCGCCAGCCCCACCACACCCATGCCAAGGTTCTTTGACGACCTAGGGCCCGTTGTTGCTGGTGTGAGCAGGCGCCTGATGCTTGGCTTGCTGCCCCCGGGGCGGGGGAGCAGGGGACCAGCAGGGCCAGCAGGGCCAAGGATGCTTAGAAGGAGGAAAGCAAAGCATTGCAGGGCCCCCAGAAAAGAGAAGTCCCCTGTGCCCCACAGGCCTCTGGCTTTGGCACCTGCGACCAGCCTGGAGTGTGTGGCTGAGGTTGGGGTTCGGTGCTAGAGGTGTGAGATTTTGCCCTGGCAAAATCTCACAGGGGCACAGAGCGGCTGCGGTTGTGGTTGGAAGGGGTCTCTGGAGCTCCTCTAGGTTCAGCCTCCTTCTCCACCGATTGGTTTGCGCAAAGACAAGACACTGGCACGTGGCGAAGAGACTGGGCGGCTTCTTTTGGAAAAACCCAGCAGACGGTGGGCTGGCGGCACAAGCCTGGCACGGGCTGGGCCTGAGGGCTGCAGCTGTCCTGCGGGCAGGGAGAGAGGCCAGCAACGCCCCCACCCACAACTTGCCCCCACACGCCGGTGGTCCTTCGGGGGAGAGCAGCCCGGCATCAGGAGGCAGCCGAGCTCTAGCAGCAAACGCAGCCACCTCGCAGAGGCCAGTGCCACCTCTGCCACGCTCTCCTCAGCTGCCAGCCCAGGCCTTCGTGGCCGCCTCCAGACGCAGACGTCTTCCCTGGAGCTCTCAGGAGCAGGATGGTTTGCGTGGCCAGGGAACAGATGGACGGGCTGACGTCCTCCTCCAAGCCTTGAAGCGCTGAGAGAAAGAGCCAGAGCAGAGATCAAGCCCCCATATCTGCACAGACCCCAGGCAGCCCTTCCTGGGGACGACATGGCCTGTCCCACCCACCTCTTCCCACAGACAGGAGGCAGCAGAAGGGACACATGGATCAGCTGGGACTTGCTGGCCAGGAATGTCCCAAAGGCCCCTGAAATCTTCTCGCGACTCTACCCGCACCGCCTCTGAGCCGCACGGGGAGCAGAGCCCTCCTGGCCTGCGCCAGGCATTGCAGCTCACTGCCCAGCCTCTGTCTTCCTCCCCGCCAGCCCTGCCTCACACCCTGCTGCCCTCACTCACCCTCGCAGATGTCCTCCACCTTCTTCTTGCTCTGGCCCCTCATGCTCTGCCCGACGAGCCCTAGGCACACGCACAGCCCCTCACCAATCCTGCTCCCCACACCACCCTTCCCCCAGGGCTAGCGCTAAGCTGCCCCAGTGCAGAGAGGGTCCGCAGGGCTTGGAGCTCACCAAGGAACCGCACAGCCATCTCTCGCAAGCACTCCTGGGGGCTCTCCAAGTACAGCAGGCTCTGGCGCAGGTATTCTTCCGATCTTCTCCTGCCCCTCGCCAGCTGGGCAGAGCACAAGGCCACAGGCTGGGCGCACACCCTCCCCACCCAGCCAGCCACTCCCTCCACCCACCACTCGCTTTAGCATCCCAGGGCTCAGTGAGGGCACAGCAACCTAGAGAAGAGCCCGTTGGGGCAGTGTGCTGGACAAGGGCGGCCGGAGTGCTGCCCCAGGCTGGCACCTCTGGGCACCAGCCGTGGCGAGGCACACGGCTGCCTGCCCCCCCCACTCCCCCCCCCCCCCACACACACCCTGGCCATGCAGGGGCACAGGCCTTGCCCAGGCTGCCTCTGGGGGCTTTGGGGGCCATCCTTACCAGGCACTCGCCGATCCTCCAGCTCTGCGCTGTCTCAGCCAGCTGCCTCAGCTGCTCCCACCTCAGGAACTTGGCAGCACCAAGCAGGGCTTCCTGAGAGGCCTGCACAGCAGCACAGACCTGCTGATGCCACCGCAGCCCAGCGCACAACCCCCACCGTGCCCCTCCTCTTGGCAAGGCCTCCTCGGGGCCTTTCCTCGCCCACAATGGCAAGAGGGAGCAGCTGGCAACTGCCTCTGCCAGCATGTTCCGTGCCCCGGGCAGACATGTGGGGCAACCACTCCCGCAGGTGTATGGTGCTGCAGGTGGAGGCATGGCAGGAAGACGAAGGCACTGCTGCGCCTGGTGCAAACAGCAAGGGGGCGCTCTGCAGCCTCAGCACCTGGCACCTCCAGCCCACCCACCTTCAAAGGCTCCCACTGCCAGCAGCCCTTGCTCCTCATGCTCACGCCCACTCACAGGGCGTCCGCATCGCCCTCCTCCAACGACCCGTCCCGTTACACATCCATACCTGGGCCACACGGGGGATCTCGTCATGCCAGTGGAAGAGCAGAGGCAGCAGGCTCCTGTGCACTTGCTTCTTCAGGGCCTGTGTTTTGGTGCCCACCACAGCCTCCATCACCTCTTGGAAGAGGCGGATGGAGAGCTCTCGCACGCAGGCCGGCTCCTGGCGGGAAGGGAAAGGGGGCACCTCAGCACTGCCTGCTCCAAGCCCACAGTCAGCACAGGGGTCAGTGGGGCTGATGGCGAGATGAAGGTTTCGGACCCTCCCTCCGCACCAGTGAGCTGTGGGCCTCGTCTGCACCCACTGCAAAATGGCCCCCGGCCCAGGCAGGGCGATGCAGCGTGCTTCTGTACCATGCTGCGGCCAGGGAGAGCGGAGCTGGCGGAGAAGCCTGCGCCTGGAAGGGCTCCTCTCGCCCTGGCCACGCTCCCCGCATCACCCCTGGCCAAGGCCCAACAGAGCTGCTCCAGGATGGCCCTCCACAGCGGCTCCTGGGGCTGTGGGGACGTTGGCGTTACTGAGGGCCTATCTGCAGGCATGGGCAGCAGCAGGACTTCAGGCTTCCCTCAGCTCGGCCTGCCTGGCCCTCCTGGAGAGCCTTTCTTCATCGCCCAGGCGCTCGAGCTGTGCTGCCAGCTCTAGAGGCCGGCAGAAGGAGGCAGCCACAGGGCACGGCTGCAGGGGCCAAGCACAATACCCTGCAGCTGAGGCTAGACAAGGGGCTGCTTCAACACAGTCCTGCAGGCCAGCGCACCACGGGCAGCACAGCGCAATGACCCCAAAAGCCACTGGGCAAAAACGTTCCTGGCAGCACCCAGGGCCCCTGCTGGCCAGCACAAATTCCCATGCCGCGGGTACACACACACACACGGCAACACACCACAGCCCGCAGCCCGCACACAGCCTCACCGACACGCCAACAGGGCCCCCGCCTCTCCCCCCAGCCTTACCTCATCAAAGAGAGGCAGCAGCTTCTCGGCCAGCAGCGGAGCAAAGTGGGCCACCACCTGCTTCTCCATGACGTGGACCACGTTGCTGAGCACCAGCAGGGCCTTTGCGCTGATGTCTCTGTCCACGTCCTGCAGGTGCCCCACCAGCAGGGGCCACAGGTACTGCATTCTTCTGGCCTGGGGGAAACACAACCTCGGTGCCTGAAGAAAGAACCCACTGCCCTGGCAAAAAGGCTCACCTTCTTACACACCAGCTTCCCCCCTGCCTTTCCAGACGCGGCCATGGCGATGACTGCGGCAACCTGCTGCCTGGCAGCCTTTACCGGCACAGCCACGGGCCTGGGCAGGGCTGGGGCAGAGCGAGGCAGGAGAGGGCAGCACCGGCTCCTCTGCACCTCACCCCTCGCCCTCTTCTCCGCCACACTTGAACGGGCAGCGGGTTTAGTAACCCACGCTGCCTGCAAAGCTGCCCGGGCCACGGGCTGTCCCAGCCCTAGCAGGCGCCTTTCCTGGCAGGGCTCGCTGCCCCATTGCCAAGGCCCTGCCGACACCCCCGGCTTGTGCACAGAGGCTGTGACGCAGTGCAACACCCCAAGGCGGCACTCGGCCCGCGGCGGCCCCTGCGTGGTGGGGGCTGCAGCCTGGCGGCCCGGAAGCTGCCTGCGGCATCAGCCTGGCCCTGTGCTCAGGCTCCAACAGGGCAGCAGCTCCCACAGCTCCTGAGGCCCACCAAAGTCCCAGCTACCCTGTTGCCCAGCACCCCACCGCCCAGCCCCTCGCTGCCTGCGCACCGTCACCCGGCTGGCCCCTGCTCACCATCTCCTGTCTCTTGCACAGCAGCACAAGGCCTCTGAGCGCCAGCCCGTGCATCACCCGCCAGTGACTCCGCAGGTAGCTCCAGAAGAGAATCAGCAAGTCGTCCTCCTCTGTGCAAAGGTCACTGCAGGCCAGCAGCTGAAGCACAGCACAGAGAAAGCGGTGAGGTCGGCAGGACTCCCGGCCTCAGGCAGCGCCCGATCCCACCAACAGCTCCGGGCGAGGGCACCAGGCCCGGCCCAAAGGCAGCCGTCAGCGCCGACAGCCCCTGGCACCCCACTCCCTGCCCTGGGCCTCAGGCCGCACCGCGCACAGCCCTCGCCTGCTCCTCCGCTCCTCTCCAGCCCCGAGAGGCACCGCCTGCCATCAGGCTCACCTCCACCAGGAAAGCCATGGCAGGCATCTCCCAGTGGGCCGCGCCACGTTTCAGCAGCGCTGTCAGCCATTGGAAGAGGAAGAGACGCAGCTGTCTTGGGCTCTTCCTCATCTCTCTGGCAGAGGCAAGAAGGCACTGTCACTTCTGAGCAGCCAGGCAAACACCTCGTCTGTGATTGTGAGCCCATCCCTCTAGCCAGGGCTCGCAGAGCCCCGCAGCCATGGAGCGGCAGCTCCCTTGGCTGCTCTACTCGGCCAGCCCGCCGTCACAAGGCCTCAAGCTGCAGCCCCGTGGGGCTCTGCGGGGCAGCCTGTGTGCAAGGGAGAAATGCTGGGGCAGAGCAGGGACAAGGGGGTTCTCACCTGGCCAGCAAACCCACTCCCCTGTGGCAGGTCTCCGCGCTGAGGAGCGTGTCCCAGGCGCCCTTCCTCGCCATGGCCAGCACCTGACTCTCGTAGCCGGCACGGCACAGCAGTGCTTTCATGGTCTGCACTGCCAACCTGCGTGCACAGCAAAGGCCGCGTCACCCTGGCACCCCTGGCCCTGCCGCCACCTCCACAGCACACACAGCAGGGCTGGCATGGAGCACCTCACGGGGCTGCCGGGAGCAGACTCTTCCCCTTGCCGTTCCCCCCAGCACATCTCAGCCTCCTCCGGCGTCAGCTCTGCGCAGAAGGAAATCTGGAAGAGCAGCGCCAGGAAGAGCTTGGGGAAGAACACCTCCAGCACGTGCTGGCAGCTGGGCTGCTGCAGCATCTCATGGAGCACTCTCGTTGCCTGCAGAAGAAGCCCAGAGACAGCTCTCGCTGCTGAGACGTGCCTGTTGCGCTGCCCGAGCTTGGCGGTGAGCCTCACACACTGCCCTGAGCCTTGGGACAAGCAGGAGTGCCTGCCCGGCCTGTGTGGCCAGAGCAAAGGCACGGAAGCTCTTTGGGCCATGGCCACAACAAGCCCTGCCAGCCATGGACCTGTCGCGCCGTGGACATGGACCCCATGGACCTGGTGCCCCATGGACCTGGGGCTTCTTGCTGGACGGGCAAGGCCAGGGCAGCTCTAGGGGAGAGCGAGGCTACGTCCACAAACTCACGGCCAGGGAAACGATGACTCTGTCGTCCCCATCCAACGTGCATGTCTCGTCCACCGGCCAATCCTGCAGGACACTGAGCAGCTCCTGCAGCACCCTCTCGGCAGCTCCGCGCTTCGACAGCAGCATCCTCCACATGGCTGCGGCAGCGCTGCAGGCCCACAGCTCTCGCTCAGCGGGTGCTGCAGCCGCAGCACTGTGGCCTGGGCAGCCGCAGAGGGCCTGGGCTGGCCGCCAGCCCTGCCTCTGCCCACTGCCCCTTGCCCGCAGCACCCTGGGGGCTCTGCCCCACCCCGCAGCCCATGGCCAAGCTCCAGTCCCTTGTGGGGCACGCAGGCAGCCAGGCGACCAGGCTCTGGGGCTGAAGGCTGGCACACTTGCTCAGCTTGCGCTGCTGCAGCCCGGCCTGACGCACCGGGGCTGGCACACGGGGACAACAGCAGGGCCCAGCCCCTCACGAGAGGCCGGAAAATCTCCACCTGCCCCGCAGCCCGCAGGGCACGAGCTCTCCAGGCTGCTGGCCCCCGAGCTCTCAAGGCAAGCGGGCCCCTACCTGTCGCATGAGGGGGAAGACTGCAAGAGGCTCACGACCACCTCCTCTGGACATGCACAGGTCAGCAGCAGAAGAGCCCTGTCCAGGCTGCGCCGCGCAGACACCTCTGTGATGAGCAGCACGTTGCTCCACATGCCCCTCACCACCTTCGGCACCTGGAGGGCACACGACTCAGAGTGGGGCTGCTGTCAGAGTGGCAGCAATTTGCCCAGCTCCCTCCAAGACCGGCTGCCCTTGCCCCCGCTCTGTGCTGGCCTCAGAGGGGGTGGCGGGCCTGCCAGGCCTGGAGTCAGGGCAAAAACAAGCCCCCGGAGGCCTCGAGCCCCGGCCACGCCACCTGCAGGCTACTTACATGCTCCAAAAGGCAGGCATCGTCCGCCACAAGAGCATCCAGCATGTGAGCGGCTGCCTGCGTGTCATAGGTGCTGCAGGCTCTCATGCCGCTGAGGGCTGCGAGGATGAGGTCTGTCTTCTCAGAGGGCTGAAGGTATTTCCCAAACATCTGCGGGACAAAGCAGGGCAGCCAAGAGACATACGTCACACCGAGTGCCGTGGCAGCAGTGCTTGGCTGAGCAGCGAGTGATCCTGGCGAGAGATGCGCGGGGCACTGCTGGCACAGCCACCCGCGGAGAGTCAGGAGCAGGGGCAGGAAGCAGCGGCTCTGCAGGGCTGGCCGGTGGCACTGGGCAGGAGGTGGACGGTTGGGGTCCGGGTCCCCGTGCACTGGCGCTGCCCGCACACAGTGCGAGCCCTCTCCCCAGTGACCGCAAGGCCCCCTCAGCCCCACCCGCTAGCCATCCCTCTCTTCGCTCAAGTCACACCACGGCCACCAGTGCCAACCAGGGAGGCGCTCCTTACCGTGCTGATCTCACTGGCCTCCTTGGGCTCCAAAAGCCAGAAGGTGTTGGCAGCTTCCCAGGCCTTTTGGAGCTCTAGGTACTCGGGGCTATCCTGCAACAGCCTCCTGCCTGCACAGCAGGGGAAAAGCAGGGCCGTCAGCACCAAGGCTGCAGAGGTGGAGGTGGCCCACTGAAGGTGCCAGGGAGAACTCTGCCCTGGCAGACCAAGAGGACAGGCCAGAAATGGCTGGGCAGCAGGACTCGCAGGGAGGGAGGGCCTGGGCCTATGGTAAGGTGGGGGAAGGGGAAACGGCTTGCAAGAATAGAGAAAGGCACAGCGCCTCTGATGGGCCATTCTGCTGTGAAGCAAGACAGGAGGCCTGGGAGCAGCAGGTGCTGCTGAAGGCTTTGCAGGCCACTGCTCAGCGGGAGCTGGATGAGTGGCTGCTGTGTGGGGCCCCGTGTGTGGAAGGAGCCAGCCCAGTGCAGCTTCTTACTCTCTTCCTGCAGGATGAATCTGTAGAGGTGGCAAAGAGCCTCCGCTGCGCCGTGACTGCTCCCCTGCTCCTTGTAGGCGCAGCACAGGGTGAGCTGCCCCACCAGCTGCCCCAGGATCAGGAAACACTTGGGTCTGTGGCAGGCAGAGCTGGCCCTGCTTCCTTCCAAGCGGCAGCGGGCCTGCAGGAGGCAGGCGGCGCTGGCACCACGGCTCAGGGGCACCAGTGGGCACCAAAGCCCTGAACCCACGCTCCAAGCAGGGCTGCCTCCCGCCTCAGCCAGAGCTTTGGTGGCCCCTGCTGAGCCAGGCTCCTGCTGGGGGCCCATGGCATGCGCCCAGGGCAGGCACAGCTGGCTCCTGAGAGAGCAGGGACTGCAGTGCGACACCCAAAGAGGCAGGCCAAGATCTCCGCTTCAGGGCAGGGTCTTGCTGAGGGTCTTAACCTCTGCCCAGGCTTCCCGCGCAGGGAGCCCGGAGCTGCAGGCCACTCGGGGCCACTGACAAGGGCTGATGGGGTGGCTGGAGGCTGCCTGCACCACAGGCTCCTTACCGGCAGCAAGGAAGAGCTCGTCAGGAGACCAGCCAGCCGGGCAATGCGGCCTATGGCCCTCTCACGCACAGCTGCTTGCTGGGACTCGGTGAAGGGCAGCAGGACCTGGGAGGAGAGAAGCTGCTGGTCTGCTCCAAGGGAGGCAGCTCTGCTTAATGCCTGGCCACGTTTGTGCTTCGGCTCCTCGGAGCACGAGCCAAGCCTGGGAGTGGGGGTCTTGCATCCAGAGTCGCTGGCATGCGTGGGGCAAAGCCCCCCGACGGGCCTGCTGTGGCCACACTGAGAGCTGGAGCCCATGCCTACGGCAGCCCCTGCTCCTTTCCAAACCTGGCCCTCCGGGGCCTCCCCAGCACCTCCCTGCCGCTGGCCGCTCGCGCCTCTGGCCCAGCAGCAACAAAGGCGCACCAACAAAGCTTGCGGGCTGGCAAGGGCAGGTCCCGGGGGCCGCTGCCTTCCTCAGCCCCGGGGAGGAAAGCACAAGGGATGGGGGGGCCGAGAGGGGGCAGGGCCAGCTGCCGGCTGTGGGGGGGCCGAGGAAGGAGGCTGCAACTGCTCGCCCTGCTTGGCGCCGGGAAGGCTCGCGGCAGTGCTGGCCTCGAGGGGCAGAGGGCGGGGCTTTCCCCTGCCGCTGCAGGAAAGGGGCGGGAGGGAGGCATGCTGACTGCAGCCAGGAGGCACTGGGCTCACAGAACAGCGCCATGGGCAACGCTGCTCCCGCGACGGAGCCGGTCCCCTCCCCGCAGCCTGCTCTCTGCAGCTGCTGCTGGGCGAGGGCGGTCCACCTGAGGGGGGAACTTCCCTTTGGGCTGAGGCACTGGTGGTGGGAAGCCCGCTCTTGGCAAATACCAGACCTGCAAGATGTTCTGCATCTCTAGGAGGCCGGAGGCAGGGCAGCTGAGGGCCAGCACCTGCAGCATGCTGTCCATGGCGTCCAGGGCCTGCAAGGGGGACGGACACAGGGTTGAGCTGCTTCTTCGTTGGTGCCCCTTACCTGCCGGAGAGGGGCTTGAATTCCTCTTGCCTGAGGGGCACACCTATGGTCCTGCGGAGCCCAGCGAGGGGCCCCAGGGCAGGGGAGCTGCTGCCGAGGGCCCAGCCTGGCGGCACTGCCCGTGGCCCTGCCCAGCGCAAAGAAGGCAAAGAAGGGATGGGGGTGGGAAAGGCAAGCTGGGATCGTGCCCTGGCTTGCAGCTTACGCTTGTCTCTCAGCGCGGGGTAGCCAGGGAGCAGCCCCCACAGCCTGCCGGGCCACCCTCCGCCATCCAGCGCATACCTTGGAGTAGAGGGCAGCATCCAGGCTCTGCAGGTCCTCGCTGGGAGGCAGGCAGAAGATGCTGCAGAAGCAGGCATGCAGCAGGCTCTTCCTTCTGCTCTCCGGAACCAGCCCGACTTTGCTGCAAGGACAGAGAGGGGCCTTTCCGTCCCTGGCGCCCGCACCAGTACCTGGACGCCCTGGGAAGGTGGACGCAGACCTGGGGCAGGGAGACTCCCGGGTGATAGCCGCACTAGGTGGGGGAGCCCTACGGGCAGCCACGTCTTCCCCCAGCAGGCAGCCCAGGGACAGAGGACCCTCCTGGCAGCTGGGGCCCCAGGCCCTCTCCAGGGCCTGCCTCACCCTTTGGGGGAAAGCCCAGGAGACGCACGGTAGCCCCAGGGCCCTCTCTGCCCTCCCGTCTCCACCACGGTCGGGCCCGGCGCAGGCCCAGCCGACGGCACTGGCAGACGCCTGCAGGACGGCGGATGGCTCCCCGCTAGCCCTGGGGCCATCGGGGCCACCTGGGGCCACGCAGGCCCTGGCCAGGCCAGCGGCTCGGGCAGCTACCTCATGGCGCTGATGGCCAGCATGACTTGCTGCCGCACGGCGGTGCCCAGGTGGTCGGTGGGCTCCTCTTGCAGCAGCACCTGGAGAGCACAAGCAGAAGGGGCCTCGGGAGGTGCCGGGGGCCAGCGATCAGGCTGCAGGGCTGGCAGAGCCCAGGTGCCCCCTGCCAGCACGGACCCCCCGGGCGGCCCCCTGGCTGCCCAGGGCCCCGCTCGCCCGGCTCCGCAGTGCCTCCTGCAGCCCCACGCTGGCCAGGGCTGCGCCCCCAGCCGGGGCCCCCCAGCTGCCACGCTCAGACCCCCGCCTCCGGCCCTCAGCGGTGGGCCCGCGCCCCCCGCTCCCGCCCTGCTGCAGGGCCCCCTCCCCTCACCTCCAGGGACTCTGCCAGGTCCAGGCTGCACGGGCACAGCTCCTGCCGCAGCGCCGCGCTGGAGCTGGCCGCGGTGCAGAGGCTGCAGACGCAGGCCAGGAACCTCAGCTTCTCGGCCTCGGCCTGCTGCCGGGAGCAGAGAGCAGCGGAGAGCGTCAGAGGGGCAGAGGCCCGGCCAGCAGCCCGGGCGGCGCAGGGCCCGCAGCCAGGTGTGGGGCGCCGGGGGCAGCCGCCCGCGGCCAGCAGCCCTGCGGGTGCCGAGCAGGGCGCAGCCCCGGCCGCCGCGGGGAGAGGCGGGCGCAGCCCAGAGGCCGTGGCGCCCCTCACCTGTCCGCGGTGCCGCAGGAAGGCGCGCAGGCGCTCCAGGGCTCGGGCCTCCTCGCTGGGCAGAGCCGGGCCGGGCACTGAGGGAGACAGAGAGCAGGGCGAGGTGCAGGGCGGCCGGGCTCGGGGCGGAGAGCGCCGAGCCCCGGCCCCAGCGCCCGCCGCTGCCCGGCACAGCGAGCCCAGCCGGGCGGGCCGCTGGGGCGCAGAGGCCCCATGCGGCCGGGCTCGGGGCGGCCGGCAGGCGCCCGGCGGCCGGGGGCAGCACCGGAGCCAGCGCGGGGGAAAGGTGCGAGCGCGCCCGGCGGGAAGGGGCTGGCGACGGGCAGGTGGGAGCCGGGCAGCGCAGGGCGGGCTGGCGGCCCCGGCCGGCCCAGCGTCGGGGGCCGCGTGCTCACCCGTCGGCAGCGCCGGGGGCGCGTGGCCCTGCCGGGGCTCCAGCTGGCGACGGCCCTCGGCCGGGGCCCCGTCCTCCTCGTCCTCGGCCTCCCAGGCCGTCCTGGGGCGGCTGGGGGGTCTCCGCGCCATGGCAGGCGAGGCGGCAGAGGCTGCGCGAGGCTGCCCGGGGGCGGCAGGGAGAGTGCGGGGTGTGCTCGGGAGGCTCCTGGACCAGCCCGCGTGCTCCCGCCCGCTCCCGTCACCGGCCAGCCGGACACTGCGGGGCCGAGGCCTCCGGCGCCGGGCGAGGCCGCGGGCTGTCACAGGAGCGCGGTCACAAAGGGCCCCCACTGTCACCCTGGGGCGGGCTGGCCCCGGCCCCGGCCCCGGCCCCGGCCCCGGCCTGGGCAGGGGCAGGCCGGGTCCCCTCGGGGGTGCCGGGCCGGCTCGCCCCCTGCCACACCTCTCTCTGTCCTCGGGGCGCCCGGCCCCCGTGGCGCCTGGGGCCCTCCGGGCCGCTCCCCTCCTCTTCTTGTCCCCGCCACCGCTGCTCCTGACCCCGTCCTCAGCCAGCCCAGCAAGCGCCCCGCGGGGACACCCCGGCACCGCGGGGAAGGGCACCAGCCCCGAAGGGCACCTCTCCTCCCCGGGCACCCTGGCGGCTGCTCCATCACCCCCGCCAGCCACCCCTGCGGGGCACAGACAAACCCAGGCGTCTGCACTGGCGGCCTGGGTTCCCTGGGGCCATCACGCACCCTCCCGAACGGCGACACCCGACAAGCGTCCTGGTGGGGTCCCCCATCTACCTTAGCGTGCGGGGTGGGTGGTTGTTTGCCCCCTGGGGCCCACCACCAGGCTCTTGGTGCGCTGCCCCCCACCCCGAGCTGCCCGGGGGCCGGGCTGGGGCTGGCTTGGCCTCTGGCAGCAGCATCGGTGCCCAGCGGCCGGAGGAGGTGTCCCCACGAAGCGGCGTGGGGCGCGCTGCTGGCAGCAGGGGCTGGGCCAGTGGGCGCCCAGAGCCGAGCCCTGGCAGGGCAGCTTGAGGCCACGGGCTCAGCCCCTCCTGCTGCCCCTCCACAAGGGTCCAGGGCCTCACCTGGGGCTGCCTTTCTCCCCAGCGCCTGTCACGTCCAGGCGCCCTTCGCCGGCCTCCCGCCGTCGCCTTGTGTGGGTTTCTGCTGCGCGCCAGGGCCTCCCCGTGCTGCCCTGGTAGGGACCCGCCTCCCTGGCCCCAGGGACAGCGGCCACCCAGGGCTGTGCTGGCCCCCGTCTCCCTGCCGTGGGGGGATCAGGGTCACCAAGGGGCACCTAGACGTCCCCCGGGGTCCACCATAAAGCACACAGAGGTCCCTCTGGTGCCTGCAAAGCCACACGGAGGCCCCGACGATGCACCAAAAGCCACGTGGAGGCCCCAGGACTGCACAAGGAAGGATCTGGCACAGCCCAAAAGGCACCCTGAGGCCTTGCTGCCTTTCTGCCTGTGAGCGGGTACAGAGCAGCGGCTGAGCAGCCTCGGTCCCTTCCCTTGGGCTACTTGGTAGCGGGCACCAAGGAGGACCTCGCGTCGGTGGGCTGCTCCTGCTCTTTCTGCAAAGGACTGAACTTCGCCATCCCCACCGGCCTGCCCGCTTCCCTGGCAGCCAAGCGCTTTGTGGTCACGTTTGCATTCGCGTTCGTGTTGCATTAATTTTGCTGCCTGCTGGGGGGCTTTGCAGAGGGCAGAGCCAGGCCAGGAGAACAGCTTCTTCTGGTGGCTGCTCGCAAACGACACCCTTCCCCTGCCCACAGATGGCTTTGGCATGGGTCCGGCAGCTGGGGGGAGAGAGCAGCGTTCAGGGACGAGGGCTGTGGCACCCCAGCTTTGTATCAGGAAAGGTCCTGAGAGAAACTTCCCTCGGAGGTGCAAACAGAACTGGATCCACACGGCTCCTGGAATTGGCAAGAACTGATACCGGCTTAAAGCACAACACGAGCTGTTCAGTGCTGGCGTTGAGAGGACCGGGTATTTGCAGGAGCTCTAGGTGCAAAGAAACTTGGACATGTCTTTCCCAATTCCCTTGGCTTCTTGCCGATGAAACTAGACAGATTAATGCAAGGCCTGTAAGTCGCAAAGAAAGCAGAGTTTAAGCGCTGGCTGCTGCCTCTGAGAAGTTCTGCGTGTTTTGCGGAGCGATTCTGTTACTCAAGTGCAAGTCTGCAAGGAAGAGGGGTAGCTCTTGTCCGCCGCGTTCAGCTGCAGGAAGCTGGTGCATTAGCTAAGCGGAGAGCGCTGGTCCTGATGCAGCCTCAGTCGCAGCACTCAGGAGAGCAGCTCAGTGTCTGACTTGAGAGATGAGAGCGAATCAGTCTGGAGCCCTGGGCAGTAGACTGGGAAAGAGTGCAGCAGCCCAGCAGGACGACCCAGCTAGGGACTGAGGAAGCGCTGAGCTTCCCTTTGCACACCAAGGGCTGTGAGTGCCTGTGGCCAGGCGCCGCAGGACGTGCCCATGCCAGCACCACGGCATCAGAGGCCAGAGCTCTGCACAGACACTAGAGGCTCCAGCCCCTCCACAACGGGGGCTCTTCAGGCCTCGTGACTGCAAAAGCCAGGCAGAGGAAGGTCTTCTCAATGGGGATGAATCTGTGGCGGGAGGGTGTCAAGAGGCTGGAGGCAGACTGTGCCCAGTGGTGCCCAGGGACAGGCTGCGAGGCACCGGGCAAAAAGTGAGGGAGGTCTGAGCCCCCAGGTGGTGGAGGAGTGGCTGTGCCCTGTGTGTCCTAAGTGGAGGTCCCGGAAGGGATCCCTTGCTGCTTGCTGGAGGCCCGGGGATGCCGGGAGCATGCGCTAGGCCCCCATGAGCGAGGTGGTGGGTGGTGGTGGTTGGGGGGGAGGGGGGGGCGGTTGTTGTTGGCCCTGTGCGATGGGTGCAGGCGGCTGGTGCTGCAGAGGCAGCAGCTGCAGCATGCTCTGCCCAGGGCAACGGCCAGCAGGCTGAAAGAAGCAGGAGCACGGGCACAAGGACGAGAGAGCAGAGAAGAAACGCAAGGTGTGGAAGAGAGCGAGAGGCTTTTCTCTGCCTGCCCACGCAATCCCAGCTGCAGCGTGGCTCCGGGGGTGCCGGGAGATGAAAGGGGCTGCTGCGAGCGCTGCTGTCTGGGTCCTTAGGGAGGAGGCTGCTCTGGGAGAGGGGAGCGCGATCCCAGTGTCCAGTCCAACCTCCAGGGAGCAGGAAGCCTTGGCAGGACCCGAAGGGTCATGTGCCTCTTGCCAGGCCTTGTTGTGCCGCCAGGAGGCGGGCCTTGGTCTGGGCCTTGGAGGGGGAAGCGGAGACCTGCTGAGCAGCTGGGCTGAAATCCACTGGGAGGTGAACACCCAGGAACTGCCGCAGGAGTTCTTAGCACAAGCTGGAGCAGTGCAGCGAGGCTTGAGTTGGTGGAGAAGAGGCCAAATGCAGCCAGCCAGGTCTCAGGCCCCTGAGGCCCCTGGCATGGCTCTTGCAGGAGCTGGGCCAAACACCCTCCGCTGCCCTGGGGACAGGCTGCTGGGATGGGTGCAGCTGTGGTAGCTGCTGCAAGGTGCTCTGCTGGCTGGAGGCCAACCCTGCCTTGATGAGAAAGTCCGGGGGCACCTGTGCCACGTGCACCCGCAGGAGGGCAGGCACCAGAGAGCAGAGAAGCAGAGGAAGGGGTTTGGCACCGCCTTGGCCTTTGTGGAAGCTGCTGGTGAGCGCAGGCCTCGGTGCTTGGCCTGCTGCCCCCAGGGGAGCAGCAGGGGAGCGCAAAGTGCTTGGGCCAAGGATGCTTCAGGAGGACTAAAAACCACTGCAGGCAGCCCAAAGGGAGGAGCGCCCTGTGCCCCCCCAGGCCTCTGGCTTTGGCAACTGCTACAAGCAGCTCTAAGGCTGAGGTTGGTGTTGGGTGGTGGGGGAGTGAGATTTTGCTCTGGCCGCCTCACAGGATGACAGAGTGGTTGCGGTTGGAAGGGGGTCTCTGGAGCTCCTGCAGTCTAAGCCGCCTTCTCGAGCAGGGCCAGCTAGGGCAGGGTTGCTCTAGTGCGCTGCCTGCTGGGGGGCTTTGCAGAGGGCAGAGCCAGGCCAGGAGAACAGCTTCTTCTGGTGGCTGCTCGCAAACGACACCCTTCCCCTGCCCACAGATGGCTTTGGCATGGGTCCGGCAGCTGGGGGGAGAGAGCAGCGTTCAGGGACGAGGGCTGTGGCACCCCAGCTTTGTATCAGGAAAGGTCAGCCCAGTCCCCACAGCGGGAGTACAGCTCTCTCTGAGCTCCAGGGTGGGCCAGCCCTGGGGGAAATCTCCAGTCTCGTCCAACCCTGCTGCTGTCGCCAGCCCCACCACACCCATGCCAAGGTTCTTTGACGACCTAGGGCCCGTTGTTGCTGGTGTGAGCAGGCGCCTGATGCTTGGCTTGCTGCCCCCGGGGCGGGGGAGCAGGGGACCAGCAGGGCCAGCAGGGCCAAGGATGCTTAGAAGGAGGAAAGCAAAGCATTGCAGGGCCCCCAGAAAAGAGAAGTCCCCTGTGCCCCACAGGCCTCTGGCTTTGGCACCTGCGACCAGCCTGGAGTGTGTGGCTGAGGTTGGGGTTCGGTGCTAGAGGTGTGAGATTTTGCCCTGGCAAAATCTCACAGGGGCACAGAGCGGCTGCGGTTGTGGTTGGAAGGGGTCTCTGGAGCTCCTCTAGGTTCAGCCTCCTTCTCCACCGATTGGTTTGCGCAAAGACAAGACACTGGCACGTGGCGAAGAGACTGGGCGGCTTCTTTTGGAAAAACCCAGCAGACGGTGGGCTGGCGGCACAAGCCTGGCACGGGCTGGGCCTGAGGGCTGCAGCTGTCCTGCGGGCAGGGAGAGAGGCCAGCAACGCCCCCACCCACAACTTGCCCCCACACGCCGGTGGTCCTTCGGGGGAGAGCAGCCCGGCATCAGGAGGCAGCCGAGCTCTAGCAGCAAACGCAGCCACCTCGCAGAGGCCAGTGCCACCTCTGCCACGCTCTCCTCAGCTGCCAGCCCAGGCCTTCGTGGCCGCCTCCAGACGCAGACGTCTTCCCTGGAGCTCTCAGGAGCAGGATGGTTTGCGTGGCCAGGGAACAGATGGACGGGCTGACGTCCTCCTCCAAGCCTTGAAGCGCTGAGAGAAAGAGCCAGAGCAGAGATCAAGCCCCCATATCTGCACAGACCCCAGGCAGCCCTTCCTGGGGACGACATGGCCTGTCCCACCCACCTCTTCCCACAGACAGGAGGCAGCAGAAGGGACACATGGATCAGCTGGGACTTGCTGGCCAGGAATGTCCCAAAG
>NW_027182668.1:0-82059 GCF_040807025.1 Struthio camelus
GGCCTGGGGGCCGGCGTAGGCGGCAGCTCCGTGGTGCCGCGCCGGGGGGGGCGGGGGGTGTTGGGGGGTGCCGGGGGGGGTTGGGGGTCCCGGGGGGTCCCGGGGGGGGGTCACCTCTCGGCCAGCTGCACGTGGGCCTGGGGGCCGGCGTAGGCGGCAGCTCCGTGGTGCCGCGCCGGGGGGGGGCGGGGGTGTTGGGGGGTGCCGGGGGGGGTTGGGGGTCCCGGGGGGGGTCCCGGGGGGGGGTCACCTCTCGGCCAGCTGCACGTGGGCCTGGGGGCCGGCGTAGGCGGCAGCTCCGTGGTGCCGCGCCGGGGGGGTCGGGGGGTGCCGGGGGGGGTTGGGGGTCCCGGGGGGGGTCCCGGGGGGGGGTCACCTCTCGGCCAGCTGCACGTGGGCCTGGGGGCCGGCGTAGGCGGCAGCTCCGTGGTGCCGTGCCGGGGGTGCTGGGGGGGGTTGGGGGGTGCCGGGGGGGGGTTGGGGGTCCCGGGGGGGTCCCGGGGGGGGGTCACCTCTCGGCCAGCTGCACGTGGGCCTGGGGGCCGGCGTAGGCGGCAGCTCCGTGGTGCCGTGCCGGGGGTGCTGGGGGGTGTTGGGGGGCGCCGGGGGGGGTTGGGGGTCCCGGGGGGGTCCCGGGGGGGGTCACCTCTCGGCCAGCTGCACGTGGGCCTGGGGGCCGGCGTAGGCGGCAGCCGCCCGCGTCAGCTCCTTGGTGATGACGAGCTGCGAGATGTCGACCCGGTTGCAGAGCAGGTCCGAGATGACGTCCTGCGCGTGGGCCACCGCCCCGGCCGGGTCCCTGCGGGGGGGGCACGGGCACGGGGGGGTCACGGGCACGGGGGGGGCACGGAGACCCCCCCCCGCCCCGGCCAGGTCCCTGCGGGGGGTCACGGGCACGGGGGGGGGGTCATGGGCACGGGGGGGGGCACGGAGACCCCCCACCGCCCCGGCCGGGTCCCTGCGGGGGGGGCACGGGCACGGGGGGGGCACGGCCACGGGGGGGGCACGGAGACCCCCCCCACCCCGGCCGGGTCCCTGCGGGGGGGGCACGGGCACGGGGGGGTCACGGGCACGGGGGGGGCACGGAGACCCCCCCCCCGCCCCGGCCGGGTCCCTGCGGGGGGGTCACGGGCATGGGGGGGTCACAGGCACGGGGGGGGCACGGAGACCCCCCACCGCCCCGGCCGGGTCCCTGCGGGGGGGCACGGGCACGGGGGGGTCACGGGCACGGGGGGGGCACGGAGACCCCCCCCCCGCCCCGGCCGGGTCCCTGCGGGGGGGGCACGGACATGGGGGGGTCACGGGCACGGGGGGGGCACGGAGACCCCCCCCCCGCCCCGGCCGGGTCCCTGCGGGGGGGGCACGGGCATGGGGGGGTCACGGGCACGGGGGGGGGCACGGAGACCCCCCCCCACCCCGGCCGGGTCCCTGCGGGGGGGTCACGGGCACGGGGGGGTCACGGGCACGGGGGGGGCACGGAGACCCCCCCCCGCCCCGGCCGGGTCCCTGCGGGGGGGGCACGGGCATGGGGGGGTCACGGGCACGGGGGGGGCACGGAGACCCCCCACCGCCCCGGCCGGGTCCCTGCGGGGGGGCACGGGCATGGGGGGGGGTCACGGGCACGGGGGGGGGCACGGAGACCCCCCCCCGCCCCGGCCGGGTCCCTGCGGGGGGGGCACGGGCACGGGGGGGGGCCACGGGCACGGGGGGGGGGCACGGAGACCCCCCCCCCCGGCCGGGTCCCTGCGGGGGGGGCACGGGCACGGGGGGGGGTCACGGGCACGGGGGGGGCACGGAGACCCCCCCCCACCCCGGCCGGGTCCCTGCGGGGGGGGCACGGGCACGGGGGGGGGTCATGGGCACGGGGGGGGCACGGAGACCCCAGACCCCTCAGACCCTCCCCAGACCCCCTCCTAGACACCCACCCTCAGCACCCCCAGCCCCTCTCCCAGACCCCAGACCCTCTCCCAGACCCCAGAGCCCCCCCAGAACCCCTCCTAGACACCCACCCCCAGCACCCCCAGACTCCCAAGACCCCCAGACCCCTCCAGACCCTCTCCCAAACCCCCCTGCCAGACCCCAGACCCCCCCCAGACGCCCACCCCCAGCACCCCCAGCACCCCCAGACCCCCCTGCCAGACCCCAGACCCTCTCCCAGACCCCAGACCCCCTCCTAGACACCCACCCCCAGCACCCCCCTGCCCAGACCCCAGACCCCCCTGCCAGACCCCAGACCCTCTCCCAGACCCCAGACCCCCCCCAGACCCCCACCTAGACACCCACCCCCAGCACCTCCAGCACCCCCGACCCTCTCCCAGCCCCCAGCCCCCCTCCCAGACACCCACCCCCAGCACCCCCAGACCCCAGCCCCTCTCCCAGCCCCCAGACCCCCTCCTAGACGCCCACCCCCAGCACCCCCAGCACCCCCAGCCCCTCTCCCAGCCCCCAGACCCCCTCCCAGACACCCACCCCCAGCACCCCGACCCTCTCCCAGCCCCCAGACCCCCACCTAGACACCCACCTCCAGCACCCCCAGACCCCCGACCCTCTCCCAGCCCCCAGACCCCCCTGTCAGACCCCAGACCCCCCCCAGACCCCCTCCTAGACACCCACCCCCAGCACCCCCAGACCCCCGACCCTCTCCCAGCCCCCAGCCCCCCTCCCAGACGCCCACCCCCAGCACCCCCAGCACCCCCGACCCTCTTCCAGACCCCCAGACCCCCCTGTCAGACCCCAGACCCCCCCCAGACCCCCTCCTAGACACCCACCCCCAGCACCCCCAGACCCCCGACCCTCTCCCAGCCCCCCTCCCAGACGCCCACCCCCAGCACCCCCAGCACCCCCAGCACCCCAGCCCCTCTCCCAGCCCCCAGCCCCCCTCCCAGACACCCACCCCCAGCACCCCCAGCACCCCCAGCACCCCAGCCCCTCTCCCAGCCCCCAGCCCCCCTCCCAGACGCCCACCCCCAGCACCCCCAGCACCCCCAGCACCCCAGCCCCTCTCCCAGCCCCCAGCGCCCCTCCCAGACGCCCACCCCCAGCACCCCCCGGACCCCCGCCGCCGGGGGGGGGGCTCACCGGTCGACGAGCAGGCGGCGCAGGCAGGTGCTGACCAGGTTGGCGACGAGGGGGCAGTTGTCGCGCCGCACGGCCTCCAGCCCCTTGCACTCCACCTTGTCGTGGGCCTCGGGGCGCGAGGCGAAGTGCAGCCCCGCGTAGCGCTTCTTGCTGATCAGCAGGTACGGCCAGTACACCTGGGGGGGGGGCACCCGTGGGACCCCCGCCCGCGGCCCCCGTGGGAGCCCCGACCCCCCGGCGGGGGGGGCAGCACCCGTGGGACCCAGCCCCGCGGAGCGCTTCTTGCTGATCAGCAGGTACGGCCAGTACACCTGGGGGGGGGGCACCCGTGGGACCCCCGGCGGGGGGGGCGGCACCCGTGGGACCCCCGGCCGCGGCCCCCGTGGGAGCCCCGACCCCCGGCGGGGGGCAGCACCCGTGGGACCCAGCCCCGCGGAGCGCTTCTTGCTGATCAGCAGGTACGGCCAGTACACCTGGGGGGGGGGCACCCGTGGGACCCCCGGCGGGGGGGGCGGCACCCGTGGGACCCCCGGCCGCGGCCCCCGTGGGAGCCCCGACCCCCCGGCGGGGGGGGCAGCACCCGTGGGACCCAGCCCCGCGGAGCGCTTCTTGCTGATCAGCAGGTACGGCCAGTACACCTGGGGGGGGGGGCACCCGTGGGACCCCCGCCCGCGGCCCCCGTGGGAGCCCCGACCCCCCGGCGGGGGGGGCAGCACCCCTGGGACCCAGCCCCGCGTAGCGCTTCTTGCTGATCAGCAGGTACGGCCAGTACACCTGGGGGGGCAGCACCCGTGGGACCCCCGCCCGCGGCCCCCGTGGGAGCCCCGACCCCCCGGCGGGGGGGGGCAGCACCCGTGGGACCCAGCCCCGCGGAGCGCTTCTTGCTGATCAGCAGGTACGGCCAGTACACCTGGGGGGGGGCGGCACCCGTGGGACCCCCGCCCGCGGCCCCCGTGGGAGCCCCGACCCCCCGGCGGGGGGGGCAGCACCCCTGGGACCCAGCCCCGCGGAGCGCTTCTTGCTGATCAGCAGGTACGGCCAGTACACCTGGGGGGGGGCAGCACCCGTGGGACCCCCGCCCGCGGCCCCCGTGGGAGCCCCGACCCCCCGGCGGGGGGGGCAGCACCCCTGGGACCCAGCCCCGCGGAGCGCTTCTTGCTGATCAGCAGGTACGGCCAGTACACCTGGGGGGGCAGCACCCGTGGGACCCCCGCCCGCGGCCCCCGTGGGAGCCCCGACCCCCCGGCGGGGGGGGGCAGCACCCGTGGGACCCAGCCCCGCGGAGCGCTTCTTGCTGATCAGCAGGTACGGCCAGTACACCTGGGGGGGGGCACCCGTGGGACCCCCGCCCGCGGCCCCCGTGGGAGCCCCGACCCCCCGGCGGGGGGGGCAGCACCCGTGGGACCCAGCCCCGCGTAGCGCTTCTTGCTGATCAGCAGGTACGGCCAGTACACCTGGGGGGGGGGCGGCACCCGTGGGACCCCCGGCGGGGGGGGCAGCACCCGTGGGAGCCCCGACCCCCCGGCGGGGGGGGCAGCACCCGTGGGACCCAGCCCCGCGGAGCGCTTCTTGCTGATCAGCAGGTACGGCCAGTACACCTGGGGGGGGGCAGCACCCGTGGGACCCCCGGCGGGGGGGGCAGCACCTGTGGGACCCCCGCCCGCGGCCCCCGTGGGAGCCCCGACCCCCCGGCGGGGGGGGCAGCACCCGTGGGACCCAGCCCCGCGGAGCACTTCTTGCTGATCAGCAGGTACGGCCAGTACACCTGGGGGGGGGCGGCACCCGTGGGACCCCCGCCCGCGGCCCCCGTGGGAGCCCCGACCCCCCGGCGGGGGGGGCAGCACCCCTGGGACCCAGCCCCGCGGAGCGCTTCTTGCTGATCAGCAGGTACGGCCAGTACACCTGGGGGGGGGGCACCCGTGGGACCCCCGCCCGCGGCCCCCGTGGGAGCCCCGACCCCCCGGCGGGGGGGGGCAGCACCCCTGGGACCCAGCCCCGCGGAGCGCTTCTTGCTGATCAGCAGGTACGGCCAGTACACCTGGGGGGGGGCACCCGTGGGACCCCCGGCGGGCAGCACCCGTGGGAGCCCCGACCCCCCGGCGGGGGGGGCAGCACCCGTGGGACCCAGCCCCGCGGAGCGCTTCTTGCTGATCAGCAGGTACGGCCAGTACACCTGGGGGGGGGCAGCACCCGTGGGACCCCCGGCGGGGGGGGCAGCACCTGTGGGACCCCCGCCCGCGGCCCCCGTGGGAGCCCCGACCCCCCGGCGGGGGGCAGCACCCCTGGGACCCAGCCCCGCAGAGCGCTTCTTGCTGATCAGCAGGTACGGCCAGTACACCTGGGGGGGGGGGCGGCACCCGTGGGACCCCCGCCCGCGGCCCCCGTGGGAGCCCCGACCCCCCGGCGGGGGGGGCAGCACCCCTGGGACCCAGCCCCGCGTAGCGCTTCTTGCTGATCAGCAGGTACGGCCAGTACACCTGGGGGGGGGGCGGCACCCGTGGGACCCCCGGCGGGGGGGGCAGCACCCGTGGGAGCCCCGACCCCCCGGCGGGGGGGGCAGCACCCGTGGGACCCAGCCCCGCGGAGCGCTTCTTGCTGATCAGCAGGTACGGCCAGTACACCTGGGGGGGGCAGCACCCGTGGGACCCCCGGCGGGGGGGGCAGCACCTGTGGGACCCCCGCCCGCGGCCCCCGTGGGAGCCCCGACCCCCCGGCGGGGGGGGCAGCACCCGTGGGACCCAGCCCCGCGGAGCGCTTCTTGCTGATCAGCAGGTACGGCCAGTACACCTGGGGGGGGGCAGCACCCGTGGGACCCCCGGCGGGGGGGGCAGCACCTGTGGGACCCCCGCCCGCGGCCCCCGTGGGAGCCCCGACCCCCCGGCGGGGGGGGGCAGCACCCCTGGGACCCAGCCCCGCGGAGCACTTCTTGCTGATCAGCAGGTACGGCCAGTACACCTGGGGGGGGGCGGCACCCGTGGGACCCCCGCCCGCGGCCCCCGTGGGAGCCCCGACCCCCCGGCGGGGGGGGCAGCACCCCTGGGACCCAGCCCCGCGGAGCGCTTCTTGCTGATCAGCAGGTACGGCCAGTACACCTGGGGGGGGGCAGCACCCGTGGGACCCCCGGCGGGGGGGGCAGCACCTGTGGGACCCCCGCCCGCGGCCCCCGTGGGAGCCCCGACCCCCCGGCGGGGGGGGCAGCACCCCTGGGACCCAGCCCCGCGGAGCGCTTCTTGCTGATCAGCAGGTACGGCCAGTACACCTGGGGGGGGGGCACCCGTGGGACCCCCGCCCGCGGCCCCCGTGGGAGCCCCGACCCCCCGGCGGGGGGGGGCAGCACCCCTGGGACCCAGCCCCGCGGAGCGCTTCTTGCTGATCAGCAGGTACGGCCAGTACACCTGGGGGGGGGCACCCGTGGGACCCCCGCCCGCGGCCCCCGTGGGAGCCCCGACCCCCCGGCGGGGGGGGCAGCACCCCTGGGACCCAGCCCCGCGGAGCGCTTCTTGCTGATCAGCAGGTACGGCCAGTACACCTGGGGGGGGGCACCCGTGGGACCCCCGGCGGGCAGCACCCGTGGGAGCCCCGACCCCCCGGCGGGGGGGGCAGCACCCGTGGGACCCAGCCCCGCGGAGCGCTTCTTGCTGATCAGCAGGTACGGCCAGTACACCTGGGGGGGGGCAGCACCCGTGGGACCCCCGGCGGGGGGGGCAGCACCTGTGGGACCCCCGCCCGCGGCCCCCGTGGGAGCCCCGACCCCCCGGCGGGGGGGGCAGCACCCCTGGGACCCAGCCCCGCGGAGCGCTTCTTGCTGATCAGCAGGTACGGCCAGTACACCTGGGGGGGGGCACCCGTGGGACCCCCGGCGGGCAGCACCCGTGGGAGCCCCGACCCCCCGGCGGGGGGGGCAGCACCCGTGGGACCCAGCCCCGCGGAGCGCTTCTTGCTGATCAGCAGGTACGGCCAGTACACCTGGGGGGGGGCACCCGTGGGACCCCCGCCCGCGGCCCCCGTGGGAGCCCCGACCCCCCGGCGGGGGGGGCAGCACCCGTGGGACCCAGCCCCGCGTAGCGCTTCTTGCTGATCAGCAGGTACGGCCAGTACACCTGGGGGGGGGCACCCGTGGGACCCCCGGCGGGCAGCACCCGTGGGAGCCCCGACCCCCCGGCGGGGGGGGGCAGCACCCGTGGGACCCAGCCCCGCGGAGCGCTTCTTGCTGATCAGCAGGTACGGCCAGTACACCTGGGGGGGGGCACCCGTGGGACCCCCGCCCGCGGCCCCCGTGGGAGCCCCGACCCCCCGGCGGGGGGGGGCAGCACCCCTGGGACCCAGCCCCGCGGAGCGCTTCTTGCTGATCAGCAGGTACGGCCAGTACACCTGGGGGGGGGCACCCGTGGGACCCCCGCCCGCGGCCCCCGTGGGAGCCCCGACCCCCGGCGGGGGGGGGCAGCACCCGTGGGACCCCCGCCCGCGGCCCCCGTGGGAGCCCCGACCCCCCGGCGGGGGGGGCAGCACCCCTGGGACCCAGCCCCGCGGAGCGCTTCTTGCTGATCAGCAGGTACGGCCAGTACACCTGGGGGGGGGGCGGCACCCGTGGGACCCCCGCCCGCGGCCCCCGTGGGAGCCCCGACCCCCCGGCGGGGGGGGGCAGCACCCCTGGGACCCAGCCCCGCGTAGCGCTTCTTGCTGATCAGCAGGTACGGCCAGTACACCTGGGGGGGGGGCACCCGTGGGACCCCCGCCCGCGGCCCCCGTGGGAGCCCCGACCCCCCGGCGGGGGGCAGCACCCGTGGGACCCAGCCCCGCGTAGCGCTTCTTGCTGATCAGCAGGTACGGCCAGTACACCTGGGGGGGGGGGCGGCACCCGTGGGACCCCCGCCCGCGGCCCCCGTGGGAGCCCCGACCCCCCGGCGGGGGGCAGCACCCGTGGGACCCAGCCCCGCGGAGCGCTTCTTGCTGATCAGCAGGTACGGCCAGTACACCTGGGGGGGGGCAGCACCCGTGGGACCCCCGCCCGCGGCCCCCGTGGGAGCCCCGACCCCCCGGCGGGGGGCAGCACCCGTGGGAGCCCCACCTTCTCGAACTCCAGCTTGATGGGGGGGGGGGGAAGTGGCCCGAGACCCAGGCGGCCGCGGGGGGACGCGATGGGGGGGGGGACACGGTGGGGGGGGGGACGCGATGGGGGGGGGACACGGGGGGGGGACGCGATGGGGACACGGGGGGGGGGACGCGGCGGACCCCCACCTTCTCGAACTCCAGCTTGATGGGGGGGGGGAAGTGGCCCGAGACCCAGGCGGCCGCGGGGGGACGCGATGGGGGGGCGGGACGCGATGGGGGGGCACACGGGGGGGGGGACGCGTTGCGGACGGGGGGGGGGGACGCAGCGGACCCCCACCTTCTCGAACTCCAGCTTGATGGGGGGGGGGAAGTGGCCCGAGACCCAGGCGGCCGCGGGGGGACGCGATGGGGGGGGGGACGCGATGGGGGGGCACACGGGGGGGGGACGCGTTGGGGACACGGGGGGGGACGCGGCGGACCCCCACCTTCTCGAACTCCAGCTTGATGGGGGGGGGGAAGTGGCCCGAGACCCAGGCGGCCGCCTCGCGCCCCAGCGCCATGGCCTCGGCCACCGAGGCGGCGCCCAGGCGGCACATCACCGAGTCCGTGTCCCCGTACACCACCTGGGGGGGGCGTGGGGGGGTCAACACCCCCCGGACCCCCCGGGCCCCCCCCAGACCCCCCGGACACCACCTGGGGGGTCAACACCCCCGGGACCCTCCCCCGAACCCCCCCCGAACCCCCGTACACCACCTGGGGGGGTCAACACCCCCGGGACCCTCCCCCGAACCCCCCCCGAACCCCCGGACACCACCTGGGGGGGTCAACACCCCCGGGACCCCCCCGGACCCCCCCGGGCCCCCCCCAGACCCCCGGACACCACCTGGGGGGGGGCATCACCCCCCGGGACCCCCCCAACCCCCCCAGTCAACACCCCCGGGCCCCCCCCGAACCCCCGGACACCACCTGGGGGGGGCATGGGGGGGTCAACACCCCCGGGACCCCCCCGGACCCCCCCCAGACCCCCCGGACACCACCTGGGGGGAGCATCACCCCTCGGGACCCCCCCAACCCCCCCAGTCAACACCCCCGGGCCCCCCCCGAACCCCCCCCCGAAACCCCCCGGGACCCCCCCAGACCCCCTGGACACCACCTGGGGGGGTCAACACCCCCGGGACCCTCCCCCGAACCCCCCCCGAACCCCCGGACACCACCTGGGGGGGTCAACACCCCCGGGACCCCCCCGGTCAACCCCCCCGGGACCCCCCGGACACCACCTGGGGGGGTCAACACCCCCGGGACCCTCCCCCGAACCCCCCCCGAACCCCCGGACACCACCTGGGGGGGTCAACACCCCCGGGACCCCCCCGGTCAACCCCCCCGGGACCCCCCGGACACCACCTGGGGGGGGCATCACCCCCGGGACCCCCCAACCCCCTGGTCAACACCCCCGGGACCTCCTGAACCCCCCGGACACCACCTGGGGGGGCGTGGGGGGGTCAACACCCCCGGGACCCCCCCAAACCCCCCCGGGACCCCCCCAGACCCCCCGGACACCACCTGGGGGGGTCAACACCCCCCGGACCCCCCCGAACCCCCCAGTCAACCCCCCCGGGGACCCCCCAGACACCACCTGGGGGGGGCATGGGGGGGTCAACACCCCCGGGACCCCCCCGAACCCCCCGGTCAACCCCCCCGGGACCCCCCCAAACCCCCCGGACACCACCTGGGGGGGTCAACACCCCCGGACCCCCCCGAACCCCCCAGTCAACCCCCCCGGGACCCCCCAGACACCACCTGGGGGGGGCATGGGGGGGTCAACACCCCCGGGACCCCCCCAACCCCCCCGGACACCACCTGGGGGGGTCAACACCCCCCGGACCCCCCCGAACCCCCCAGTCAACCCCCCCGGGACCCCCCAGACACCACCTGGGGGGGGCATGGGGGGGTCAACACCCCCGGGACCCCCCCAACCCCCCCGGACACCACCTGGGGGGGTCAACACCCCCCGGGACCCCCCCCAAACCCCTGCGGACCCCCCCATACATCATCCGGGGGGGGTCAACACCCCCCCTGGACCCCCCCCAAACCTCCCCCATACACCACCTGGGGGGGGTCAACCCCCCCCAAACCCTGCCTAGAACCCCCCCCTCACCCGTCTGGGGACCCCCCTCAGCACCCCTCAGACCCCTCTGGGGACCCCCTTAGCACCCCCCAGACCCCCCTCAGACCTCTTAGGACCCCCAGACCCCCCCAGACCCCTCAGACACCCCCAGGAGCCCCTCACACCCCCTTAGCACCCCCCAGGCCCCCCTCAGACCCCTCAGGACCCCCAGACTCCCCCCAGACCCCCCCGGCACCCCCCAGACCCCTCTAGGGACCCCCTTAGCACCCCCCAGACCCCCCTCAGACCTCTCAGGACCCCCAGACCCCCCCAGACCCCTCAGACACCCCCAGGAGCCCCTCACACCCCCTTAGCACCCCCCAGACCCCCCTCAGACCCCTCAGGACCCCCAGACCCCCCCCAGACTCCCCCCAGACTCCCCTGGCACCCCCCAGACCCTTCTGGGGACCCCCTTAGCCCCCCCCAGAGCCCCCTCAGACCCCTCAGGACCCCCAGACTCCCCCCAGACCCCCCTGGCACCCCCCAGACCCCTCTGGGGACCCCCTTAGCACCCCCCAGACCCCCCTCAGACCCCTCAGGACCCCCAGACGCCCCCCAGACCCCTCTGGGGACCCCCTAGACCTCTCTGGGGACCCCCTTAGCACCCCCCAGACCCCCCTCAGACCCCTCAGGACCCCCAGACGCCCCCCAGACCCCTCTGGGGACCCCCTAGACCCCTCTGGGGACCCCCTTAGCACCCCCCAGAGCCCCCTCAGACCCCCCAGAGCCCCCTGGGGACCCCCCGGCCCCCCACCTTGGCGTCGGCGGGGTAGCCGTTGGCCAGGCAGAACTTGCTCTCCACCAGCTGCTTCGTCCGCTCGATCATCTGGCGCCCGAAGGCCGTGACGCTCTGGGGGGGGACGTGGGGGGCAGCGCCGTGGGGCAGCGCCGTGGGGCGGCGCCGTGGGGCTCACCTGGGAGATGGCGAGGCAGGGCAGCCGCCCGGCCTGGGCCCCGGTGAAGCCGTGGGGCGCGCGGGGGGGGCAGCGCCGGGGGGCAGCGCTGCGCCGGGGGGCCGCGCCGTGGGGCAGGGCCGCGCCGTGGGGCGGTGTGGGGCGGTGTGGGGCGCCGTGGGGCTCACCTGGGAGATGGCGAGGCAGGGCAGCCGCCCGGCCTGGGCCCCGGTGAAGCCGTGGGGCGCGCGGGGGGGCAGCACCAGGGGGCAGCGCCGCGCCGGGGGGCCGCGCCGTGGGGCAGGGCCGCGCCGTGGGGCGGTGTGGGGCGCCGTGGGGCTCACCTGGGAGATGGCGAGGCAGGGCAGCCGCCCGGCCTGGGCCCCGGTGAAGCCGTGGGGCGCGCGGGGGGGGCAGCGCCGGGGGGCAGCGCCGCGCCGGGGGGCCGCGCCGTGGGGCTGGGCCGCGCCGTGGGGCGGTGTGGGGCGCCGTGGGGCTCACCTGGGAGATGGCGAGGCAGGGCAGCCGCCCGGCCTGGGCCCCGGTGAAGCCGTGGGGCGCGCGGGGGCCGTGCCAGGGGGCAGCGCCGCGCCGGGGGGCCGCGCCGTGGGGCAGGGCCGCGCCGTGGGGCGCCGTGGGGCGCCGTGGGGCTCACCTGGGAGATGGCGAGGCAGGGCAGCCGCCCGGCCTGGGCCCCGGTGAAGCCGTGGGGCGCGTGGGGGCCGCGCCAGGGGGCAGCGCTGCGCCGGGGGGCCGCGCCGTGGGGCAGGGCCGCGCCGTGGGGCGCCGTGGGGCGCCGTGGGGCTCACCTGGGAGATGGCGAGGCAGGGCAGCCGCCCGGCCTGGGCCCCGGTGAAGCCGTGGGGCGCGTGGGGGCCGCGCCAGGGGGCAGCGCTGCGCCGGGGGGCCGCGCCGTGGGGCAGGGCCGCGCCGTGGGGCGCCGTGGGGCGCCGTGGGGCTCACCTGGGAGATGGCGAGGCAGGGCAGCCGCCCGGCCTGGGCCCCGGTGAAGCCGTGGGGCGCGTGGGGGCCGCGCCAGGGGGCAGCGCTGCGCCGGGGGGCCGCGCCGTGGGGCAGGGCCGCGCCGTGGGGCGCCGTGGGGCGCCGTGGGGCTCACCTGGGAGATGGCGAGGCAGGGCAGCCGCCCGGCCTGGGCCCCGGTGAAGCCGTACACGGAGTTGGCGCTGACCTTGAGCGCCTGCTGCCGCCCGTCCAGCACCTGCCGCCGGAAGGGCTCCCGCTCGCGGCCCAGCTCCGCCTTCACCCTGCCGAGGCGCCCCATAGCTGCCCCATAGCTGCCCCATAGCTGCCCCATAGCTGCCCCACAGCCGCCCCACGGCACCTGCCGCCGGAAGGGCTCCCGCTCGCGGCCCAGCTCCGCCTTCACCCTGCCGAGGCGCCCCATAGCTGCCCCATAGCTGCCCCATAGCTGCCCCATAGCTGCCCCACAGCCGCCCCACGGCACCTGCCGCCGGAAGGGCTCCCGCTCGCGGCCCAGCTCCGCCTTCACCCTGCCGAGGCGCCCCATAGCTGCCCCATAGCTGCCCCATAGCTGCCCCATAGCCGCCCCATAGCACCCCACGGCCGCCCCACGGCACCTGCCGCCGGAAGGGCTCCCGCTCGCGGCCCAGCTCCGCCTTCACCCTGCCGAGGCGCCCCATAGCTGCCCCATAGCTGCCCCATAGCTGCCCCATAGCGCCCCACGGCTGCCCCATAGCTGCCCCATAGCACCCCATGGCCGCCCCACGGCACCTGCCGCCGGAAGGGCTCCCGCTCGCGGCCCAGCTCCGCCTTCACCCTGCCGAGGCGCCCCCATAGCTGCCCCATAGCTGCCCCATAGCTGCCCCATAGCGCCCCACGGCTGCCCCATAGCTGCCCCATAGCACCCCATGGCCGCCCCACGGCACCTGCCGCCGGAAGGGCTCCCGCTCGCGGCCCAGCTCCGCCTTCACCCTGCCGAGGCGCCCCATAGCTGCCCCATAGCTGCCCCATAGCACCCCACAGCCGCCCCATAGTTGCCCCACGGCACCTGCCGCCGGAAGGGCTCCCGCTCGTGGCCCAGCTCCGCCTTCACCCTGCCGAGGCGCCCCATAGCTGCCCCATAGCTGCCCCATAGCACCCCACAGCCGCCCCATAGCCGCCCCACGGCACCTGCCGCCGGAAGGGCTCCCGCTCGCGGCCCAGCTCCGCCTTCACCCTGCCGAGGCGCCCCATAGCTGCCCCATAGCTGCCCCATAGCTGCCCCATAGCTGCCCCACAGCGCCCCATGGCCGCCCCTCGGCACCTGCCGCCGGAAGGGCTCCCGCTCGCGGCCCAGCTCCGCCTTCACCCTGCCGAGGCGCCCCATAGCTGCCCCATAGCTGCCCCATAGCTGCCCCATAGCACCCCACGGCCGCCCCACGGCACCTGCCGCCGGAAGGGCTCCCGCTCGCGGCCCAGCTCCGCCTTCACCCTGCCGAGGCGCCCCATAGCTGCCCCATAGCTGCCCCATAGCTGCCCCATAGCCGCCCCATAGCACCCCACGGCCGCCCTACGGCACCTGCCGCCGGAAGGGCTCCCGCTCGCGGCCCAGCTCCGCCTTCACCCTGCCGAGGCGCCCCATAGCTGCCCCACAGCTGCCCCATAGCTGCCCCACAGCACCCCACGGCCGCCCCACGGCACCTGCCGCCGGAAGGGCTCCCGCTCCCGGCCCAGCTCTGCCTTCACCCTGCCGAGGCGCCCCATAGCTGCCCCATAGCTGCCCCATAGCGCCCCATGGCTGCCCCATAGCTGCCCCACAGCCGCCCCACGGCACCTGCCGCCGGAAGGGCTCCCGCTCGCGGCCCAGCTCCGCCTTCACCCTGCCGAGGCGCCCCATAGCTGCCCCATAGCTGCCCCATAGCACCCCACGGCCGCCCCACGGCACCTGCCGCCGGAAGGGCTCCCGCTCGCGGCCCAGCTCCGCCTTCACCCTGCCGAGGCGCCCCATAGCTGCCCCATAGCTGCCCCATAGCCGCCCCATAGCACCCCACGGCCGCCCCACGGCACCTGCCGCCGGAAGGGCTCCCGCTCGCGGCCCAGCTCTGCCTTCACCCTGCCGAGGCGCCCCATAGCTGCCCCATAGCTGCCCCATAGCTGCCCCATAGCCGCCCCATAGCACCCCACGGCCGCCCCACGGCACCTGCCGCCGGAAGGGCTCCCGCTCGCGGCCCAGCTCCGCCTTCACCCTGCCGAGGCGCCCCATAGCTGCCCCATAGCTGCCCCGTAGCGCCCCACGGCTGCCCCATAGCGCACCACACTGCCCCATGGCACCCCACACCACCCCACGGCTGCCCCACGGTACCCCGCCGCTGCCTCACACTGCCCCACAGCGCCTCATGGCCCCCTACCGCTGCCCCACAGCGCCCCACCATCGCCCCACAGTGCCTCACCGTTGTGCCATAGCACCCCGCCGCTGCCCCACGGCGCCCCACGGCCCCCCACCGCTGCGCCATGGCTGCCCCACGCCGCCCCACACTGCCCTATGCCCACCCCAAGGCATCCTGCCGCTGCCCCACAGTGCCCCATGCCTGCCCCACGGCACCCCACTGCTGTGCCACAGTGCCCCACGCCTGCCCCACGCCACCCCACAGTGCCCCACACCTGCCCCATGCCACCCCACAGCGCCCCACCGCTGCCCCCCAGACCCCCCCGCACCTTCCCCTCGGACCCCTGCTGCTGCCCCATGGGACCCCTCCCCACCGTCCCCTGCCCCCCTGCTGCCCCCCAGGACCCCCATCACCCCCCACCACCACCCCCTGCACCCCGGGCCCCCCCCAGACCCCCCAAACACCCCCCCAGGACCCCAATAACACCCCCCGGCCCCCCCAGACCCCCCAAACACCCCTCAGGACCCCAATAAAACCCCCTGGGCCCCCCAGACCTCCCAAACACCCCTCAGGACCCCAATAACACCCCCCAGGCCCCCCCAGACCCCCCAAACACCCCCCCAGGACCCCAATAACACCCCCTGGGCCCCCCCAGACCCCCCAAATGCCCCCCTGGGACCCCAATAACACCCCCCGGGCCCCCCCAGACTCCCCAAACACCCCTCAGGACCCCAATAACACCCCCCAGGCCCCCCCAGACCCCCCAAACACCCCTCAGGACCCCAATAACACCCCCCGGGCCCCCTCCAGACCCCCCAACGCCCCCCGGGACCCCCCAGGAGCCCCCCCCGACCTCCCAAGCGCCCCCCGGGACCCCCCAGGAGCCCCCCCCGGCCCCCACCTCTTGCGGGCGGCCAGCAGCCCCTCGAGCACCTCGGGCAGGAGCCCCTTGCGCACGGCGGCCGTGACGAACAGGTCACCCGTGGGCGTGCGCACCACGTCCCCCGCCGCCAGCCTGGGGTCGGGGGGGGTCAGCGCTGCCCCACGGCGTCCCCCCGGGACCCCCACACCGCCCCACACCGCCCCCCGGACCCCCCACGGCCGTGACGAACAGGTCACCCGTGGGCGTGCACACCACGTCCCCCGCCGCCAGCCTGGGGTCGGGGGGGGTCAGCACTGCCCCACGGCGTCCCCCCGGGACCCCCAACACCTCCCAGTCCTGCCCCTATGCCCCCCAGTGCCTCCCAGTGCCCCCCAGTCCTGCCCCAGTGCCCCTCAGTGCCTCCCAGTCCTGCCCCAGTGCCCCTCAGCACCCCCCAGTCCTGCCCCAGTGCCCCCCAGTGCCCCCAGCACCCCCCAGTCCTGCCCCAGTGCCCCCCAGCACCTCCCAGTGCCCCCTAGTCCTGCCCCAGTGCCCCCCAGTCCTGCCCCAGCACCTCCCAGTCCTGCTCCAGTGCCCCCCAGTCTCCCCCGGTCTCCCCCAGTCCCTCCCAGGCTCTCCCCAGCACCCCCTCATTGCTCCCAGTGCCAACGCAGCCCCTCCCAGTGCCCCCCAGTTCCTCCCAGTACCCCCCAGGCTCTCCCCAGCACCCCCTCATTGCTCCCAGTGTCCCCCCAGTTCCTCCCAGTGCCCCCCAGTCCCCACCCCGGTGCCCCCCCAGTCCCTCCCAGTGCCGCCCAGCGCCCGGCCCGCCCCCACCCGTAGCGCTCGGGGCCGCCGGGGGGCAGCAGGGTGGTGTAGCAGAGGTTGTGCGCCATCATGATGGACGGGTACAGCGAGGAGAAGTCCAGCGTGGCGATGGGGGTGTCGTAGTACCTGCGGGGGCGTCACCGTCACCGTCACCCTCCCCGCGCCCCCGCCGCCCCGCGCCCCCGCCGCCCCCCCGCTCACCCCTTGAGCGGCTCGATGACGGTGGCTCCCTCGTAGTCCTCGCCGCCCTCCGCCTTCACCACCGGCATCACCAGGTCCTGCTTCATGGCCTGGGGGCGGGGGGGGGGGGGCGGCAGGGCTCAGCGGGGGACGTCACCTCCCCGGCGCCCTGCGACGGCCCCGTCCCCACGTCCCTCTTCCTCCACGTCCCTCCTGGTGGCTCCGTAGCCACATCTCCACGTCCTTCTTCCTCCATGTTCCTCCCGGTGGCCCCATGGCCCCACCTCCATGTCCCTGTTCCTCCAGGTCCCTCCAGGTCCCTCCTGGTGGCCCCATGTCCCCACCTCCACGGCCCTGTTCCTCCTCATGACCCCATGTCCCCACCTCCATGTCCCTCTTCCTCCGTGTCCCTCCTGGTGGCCCCATGGCCCCACCTCCATGTCCCTGTTCCTCCAGGTTCCTCCTGGTGGCCCCATGTCCCCACCTCCACGGCCCTGTTCCTCCTCATGACCCCATGTCCCCACCTCCATGTCCCTCTTCCTCCATGTTCCTCCTGATGCCCCATGTCCCCCCCTCCATGTCCCTCTTCCTCCATGTTCCTCCTGATGCCCCATGTCCCCACCTCCATGTCCCTGTTCCTCCGTGTCCCTCCTGGTGCCCCATGTCCCCACCTCCATGACCCTCTTCCTCCATGTTCCTCCTGATGCCCCATGTCCCCACCTCCATATCCCTCTTCCTCCATGTTCCTCCTGGTGGCCACATGGCCCCACCTCCATGTCCCTGTTCCTCCATGTTCCTCCTGGTGCCCCATGTCCCCACCTCCATGACCCTCTTCCTCCATGTTCCTCCTGATGCCCCATGTCCCCACCTCCATATCCCTCTTCCTCCATGTTCCTCCTGGTGGCCACATGGCCCCACCTCCATGTCCCTGTTCCTCCATGTTCCTCCTGGTGCCCCATGGCCCCACCTCCATGTCCCTGTTCCTCCACGTCCCTCCTGGTGGCCCCATGTCCCCACCTCCACGGCCCTCTTTCTCCATGTCCCTCCTCATGACCCCATGTCCCCACCTCCACGGCCCTGTTCCTCCACGTCCCTCCTGGTGGCCCCATGTCCCCACCTCCATGTCCCTGCTTCTCCAGGTCTCTTCTGGCAGCCCCATGTCCTCACTTCCATGTTCTTCCTCCTACAGGTTCCTCCTGGTCGCCCCATGGCCCCGTCCCCACGTCCCTCTTTCTCCACGTCCTCGTCCCCACGTCCCTGTTCCTCCACGGCCCTCCTGGTGGCCCGTGTCCCTGTCCCCCTAGCGTCCCCAGCTCCCCGTGTCCGGCTCACCTGGCGCAGGAGCTGGGAGACCACCTTGACCTGCTGTCCCCGCACCAGCAGGTAGCTGAGGGGGACGCCGGTGACGCGGGCCATCTCCACGTAGTTCACCACGCACATGAGCTTCTCCAGGAGCCGCAGCGGCAGGAAGGCGTCCTTGAGGCAGTACACGGCCAGGCGGCGCCGCGTCTGCTCCGAGCCGTTCTGGGGACACGGGGACACGTCAGGGACACAGGGAGGACGCGGCAGGGACACAGGGCCATGCAGTGGGGACACGGGGCCTGCCGGGAGCCCCGCCCGGACGCCTGGGCCCCACCTGGAGGTCGGTGATGATGGAGTGCTGCACGTCCTCCTTCTGCTCCTGCAGGAAGTGGTAGCTGACGGCGTTGAGGGTGTAGGAGCGCAGCTTGTGGTCCCGCAGCAGCACCTGCCCGGGGGGGACGTCACCGTCACCGCCGCCCCCCACGGCGCGGCCTGTCCCCGCCCTGCGCCCCTCCGCGTCGCCCCTGGGTCCTGCGACAGGTTCAGGGGGACGTGGCCCTCCGTGGTGACCCTCCATGTCTCCTCTGTGTCCCTCCCGTGTCCCCCCGCGTCACCCCTGGGTCCTGCGACAGGTTCAGGGGGACGTGGCCCTCCGTGGTGACCCTCCATGTCTCCTCTGTGTCCCTCCCGTGTCCCCCCGCGTCGCCCCTGGGTCCTGCGACAGGTTCAGGGGGACGTGGCCCTCCGTGGTGACCCTCCGTGTCTCCTCTGTGTCCCTCCCGTGTCCCCCCGCGTCGCCCCTGGGTCCTGCGACAGGTTCAGGGGGACGTGGCTCTCCGTGGTGACCCTCCGTGTCTCCTCTGTGTCCCTCCCGTGTCCCCCCGCGTCACCCCTGGGTCCTGCGACAGGTTCAGGGGGACGTGGCCCTCCGTGGTGACCCTCCATGTCTCCTCTGTGTCCCTCCCGTGTCCCCCCGCGTCACCCCTGGGTCCTGCGACAGGTTCAGGGGGACGTGGCCCTCCGTGGTGACCCTCCGTGTCTCCTCTGTGTCCCTCCCGTGTCCCCCCGCGTCGCCCCTGGGTCCTGCGACAGGTTCAGGGGGACGTGGCCCTCCGTGGTGACCCTCCGTGTCTCCTCTGTGTCCCTCCCGTGTCCCCCCGCGTCACCCCTGGGTCCTGCGACAGGTTCAGGGGGACGTGGCTCTCCGTGGTGACCCTCCATGTCTCCTCTGTGTCCCTCCCGTGTCCCCCCGCGTCACCCCTGGGTCCTGCGACAGGTTCAGGGGGACGTGGCTCTCCGTAGTGACCCTCCATGTCTCCTCTGTGTCCCTCCCGTGTCCCCCCGCGTCGCCCCTGGGTCCTGCGACAGGTTCAGGGGGACGTGGCCCTCCGTGGTGACCCTCCATGTCTCCTCTGTGTCCCTCCCGTGTCCCCCCATGTCACCCCTGGGTCCTGCGACAGGTTCAGGGGGACGTGGCCCTCCGTGGTGACCCTCCGTGTCTCCTCTGTGTCCCTCCCGTGTCCCCCCGCGTCACCCCTGGGTCCTGCGACAGGTTCAGGGGGACGTGGCTCTCCGTGGTGACCCTCCATGTCTCCTCTGTGTCCCTCCCGTGTCCCCCCGCGTCACCCCTGGGTCCTGCGACAGGTTCAGGGGGACGTGGCCCTCCGTGGTGACCCTCCGTGTCTCCTCTGTGTCCCTCCCGTGTCCCCCCGCGTCGCCCCTGGGTCCTGCGACAGCTTCAGGGGGACGTGGCTCTCCGTGGTGACCCTCCATGTCCCCCCACGTCCCCTCAACATCCCCCCGTGTCCCCATACCTGCAGCAGGTCCAACTGCACCCGGCCCTCCATGGTGACCCTCCACGTCCCTCCGTGTCCCCTCAACGTCCCCCCACGTCCCCTCAACGTCCCCCCGTGTCCCCGCACCTGCAGCAGGTCGAACTGCACCCGGCCCTCCATGGTGACCATCTTGTTCTCGCGCCGGCCCAGCTGCCGCGACTGGAAGGAGGCGTCGCGCACGAGCGAGCGCTGCCCCCGGACCCGGCCCAGGAAGGGGAAGGAGTCGACCTGGGGGGGGGGGGGGGGGGACAGGGGTGAGGGGCTGGGGGGCAGCCACCGCCCTGGGGGGGGCAGCAGGGCCCGAGGGCTCTGCCTATGGGGCTGGCTGGAGCCTGTGGGGCGGCTGTGGGGGCCTGTGGGGCGGCTGGGGGTCAGGCTGGGAGGCTGTGGGGCGGCTGGGGGGCTGGCTGGGAGGCCGGGGGGGGCCAAGGGGCCAGCTAGGCAGCCGTGGGTGCCATGGGGCAGCCGTGGGGCAGCTGTGAGGCAGCCGTGGGTGCCGTGGGGCGGCCGTACCTTGAGGACCTGGGCGCGCTGCAGCAGGTAGGGCAGGCGCGGGGGGACGGGAGCCGCCGCAGGGGGGTCCGGGGGGGCGTGGGGGGCGCGTGGGCGCCATGGGGCAGCCGTGGGCACCGTGGGCGCCGTGGGGTGGGCGTGGGCGCCGTGGGGCGGCCGTACCTTGAGGACCTGGGCGCGCTGCAGCAGGTAGGGCAGGCGCGGGGGGACGGGAGCCGCCGCAGGGGGGTCTGGGGGGCGTGGGGGGCGCGTGGGCGCCATGGGGCAGCCGTGGGCGCCGTGGGCGCCGTGGGGCGGGCGTGGGCGCCGTGGGGCGGCCGTGGGGCGGCCGTACCTTGAGGACCTGGGCGCGCTGCAGCAGGTAGGGCAGGCACGGGGGGACGGGAGCCGCCGCAGGGGGGTCTGGGGGGCGTGGGGGGCGCGTGGGCGCCGTGGGGCGGCCGTGGGGCAGCCGTGGGGCGGCCGTGGGCGCCGTGGGGCGGCCATGGGGCAGCCGTACCTTGAGGACCTGGGCGCGCTGCAGCAGGTAGGGCAGGCGCGGGGGGACGGGAGCCGCCGCAGGGGGGTCTGGGGGGCGTGGGGGGCGCGTGGGCGCCGTGGGGCGGGCGTGGGCGCCGTGGGGCAGCCGTGGGGCGGCCGTGGGCGCCGTGGGGCAGCCGTGGGCGCCGTGGGGCGGCCGTGGGGCGGCCGTACCTTGAGGACCTGGGCGCGCTGCAGCAGGTAGGGCAGGCGCGGGGGGACGGGAGCCGCCGCAGGGGGGTCTGGGGGGCGTGGGGGGCGCGTGGGCGCCGTGGGGCGGCCGTGGGCGCCGTGGGGCAGCCGTGGGGCGGCCGTGGGCGCCGTGGGGCGGCCGTGGGGCGGCCGTACCTTGAGGACCTGGGCGCGCTGCAGCAGGTAGGGCAGGCGCGGGGGGACGGGAGCCGCCGCAGGGGGGTCTGGGGGGCGTGGGGGGCGCGTGGGCGCCGTGGGGCGGCCGTGGGCGCCGTGGGGCAGCCGTGGGGCGGCCGTGGGCGCCGTGGGGCGGCCGTGGGGCGGCCGTACCTTGAGGACCTGGGCGCGCTGCAGCAGGTAGGGCAGGTCGAAGTTCTGGATGTTGTAGCCCGTGACGATGTCGGGGTCCACGACGCGCACGAACTCGGCCCAGGCCTGGGGGGGGGGGGGGATGGGGGGTCAGGGGGTGCTGGGACCCCCAGAACCCCCCCCCGGGGACCCCCAGTCCCACATGGAGCCCCCCAGGCACCGCGGAGCCCCCCCAGGGGCTCCCAAGTCCCACCTGGAGCCCCCAGGGCCCCTCACATCCCAGCAGCAGCCACCCCCAGGACCCCCCACCCCACCTGCAGCCCCCCAGGGCCCCCCCCCAGGTCCCACCTGGACCCCCCCCAGGACCCCCTCACATCCACCTGCAGCCCCCCAGGGTCCCCCCCAGAACCTCCCACCCCACCTAGAGCCCCCCAGGGCCCCCCCAGGACTCCCCATCCCACCTAGAGCCCCCCAGGGCCCTCCCCAGGTCCCACCTGGAGCCCCCCCAGGACCCCTCATCACACCTGGAGACCCCCAGCGCCCCCCATGTCCCAGTTGGAGCCCCTCTGAGCCCCCCAGCTCTCTCCCAGTGCCACCTGATGCCCCCAGCGCCCCCCAGGAGCCCCCCCTGGACCCCTCATCCCACCTGCAGCCCCCCAGAATCCCCCCCAGGACCCCCCATGTCCCAGTTGGAGCCCCTCTGAGCCCCCAGGGCTCTCTTAGGTCCACCTCAAGCCCCCCCAGGACCCGCCACATCCCACCTGCAGCCCCCCAGCGCCCCCCATGTCCCAGTTGGAGCCCCTCTGAGCCCCCCAGCTCTCTCCCAGTGCCACCTGATGCCCCCAGTGCCTCCCAGGAGCCCCCCTAGGACCCCCCATCCCACCTGCAGCCCCCCAGAAGCCCCCCCAGGACCCCCCCCATCCCACCTGCAGCCCCTTTGAGCCCCCCAGGGCTCTCCTAGGTCCACCTGGAGCCCCCCCAGGACCCCCCCCATCCCACCTGCAGCCCCTTTGAGCCCCCCAGGGCTCTCCTAGGTCCACCTGGAGCCCCCCCAGGACCCCCCCATCCCACCTGCAGCCCCCCCCGCCCCCAGGGCTCTCCTAGGTCCACCTGGAGCCCCCCCAGGACCCCCCCCATCCCACCTGCAGCCCCTCTGAGCCCCCCAGGGCTCTCCTAGGTCCACCTGGAGCCCCCCAGGACCCCCCCCATCCCACCTGCAGCCCCCCGGCCCCCCCCCGGCCGCACCTGCAGCAGGTCCTGCTCGCGCTGGAAGCAGAGCACCTGGGAGCCCAGGATGGGGGCGCAGGTGCCCAGGGCGAAGACGGCGCGCACGAAGGGCTCCCGCTCGCCCTGCCGCAGCACCACGCCGGCCACCTGGATCACGGGGTCCTGCTCGGGCTCGGGGGAACACCCCTGGGGGGGGGGACGGCGGTGAGACCCCCCCCGGAGCCCCCAGACCCACCTCGGAGCCCCCCGAATCCCCTCGACCCCGCGCGGAGCCCCCCGAGCCCCCCCGGAGCCGCCGGCCGCAGCACCACGCCGGCCACCTGGATCACGGGGTCCTGCTCGGGCTCGGGGAACACGCCTGGGGGGGGGGACGGCGGTGAGACCCCCCCCGGAGCCCCAGACCCACCTCGGAGCCCCCCGAATCCCCCGACCCGCGCGGAGCCCCCCGAGCCCCCCCGGAGCCGCCGGCCGCAGCACCACGCCGGCCACCTGGATCACGGGGTCCTGCTCGGGCTCGGGGAACACGCCTGGGGGGGGGGGGACGGCGGTGAGACCCCCCCCCCCGGAGCCCCCAGACCCACCTCGGAGCCCCCCGAATCCCCCCGACCCCGTGCGGAGCCCCCCGAGCCCCCCCGAGCCGCCGGCCGCAGCACCACGCCGGCCACCTGGATCACGGGGTCCTGCTCGGGCTCGGGGAACACGCCTGGGGGGGGGGGACGGCGGTGAGACCCCCCCCGGAGCCCCCAGACCCACCTCGGAGCCCCCCGAATCCCCCCGACCCCGCGCGGAGCCCCCCGAGCCCCCCCCGGAGCCGCCGGCCGCAGCACCACGCCGGCCACCTGGATCACGGGGTCCTGCTCGGGCTCGGGGAACACGCCTGGGGGGGGGGGGACGGCGGTGAGACCCCCCCCCCGGAGCCCCCAGACCCACCTCGGAGCCCCCCGAATCCCCCCGACCCCGTGCGGAGCCCCCCGAGCCCCCCCGGAGCCGCCGGCCGCAGCACCACGCCGGCCACCTGGATCACGGGGTCCTGCTCGGGCTCGGGGAACACCCCTGGGGGGGGGGGACGGCGGTGAGACCCCCCCCCCGGAGCCCCCAGACCCACCTCGGAGCCCCCCGAATCCCCCCGACCCCGTGCGGAGCCCCCCGAGCCCCCCCGGAGCCGCCGGCCGCAGCACCACGCCGGCCACCTGGATCACGGGGTCCTGCTCGGGCTCGGGGAACACGCCTGGGGGGGGGGGACGGCGGTGAGACCCCCCCCGGAGCCCCCAGACCCACCTCGGAGCCCCCCGAATCCCCCCGACCCCGCGCGGAGCCCCCCGAGCCCCCCCGGAGCCGCCGGCCGCAGCACCACGCCGGCCACCTGGATCACGGGGTCCTGCTCGGGCTCGGGGAACACCCCTGGGGGGGGGGGACGGCGGTGAGACCCCCCCCCCGGAGCCCCCAGACCCACCTCGGAGCCCCCCGAATCCCCCCGACCCCGTGCGGAGCCCCCCGAGCCCCCCCGGAGCCGCCGGCCGCAGCACCACGCCGGCCACCTGGATCACGGGGTCCTGCTCGGGCTCGGGGAACACCCCTGGGGGGGGGGGACGGCGGTGAGACCCCCCCCCCGGAGCCCCCAGACCCACCTCGGAGCCCCCCGAATCCCCCCGACCCCGTGCGGAGCCCCCCGAGCCCCCCCGGAGCCGCCGGCCGCAGCACCACGCCGGCCACCTGGATCACGGGGTCCTGCTCGGGCTCGGGGAACACCCCTGGGGGGGGGGGACGGCGGTGAGACCCCCCCCCCGGAGCCCCCAGACCCACCTCGGAGCCCCCCGAATCCCCCCGACCCCGTGCGGAGCCCCCCGAGCCCCCCCGGAGCCGCCGGCCGCAGCACCACGCCGGCCACCTGGATCACGGGGTCCTGCTCGGGCTCGGGGAACACGCCTGGGGGGGGGGGACGGCGGTGAGACCCCCCCCGGAGCCCCCAGACCCACCTCGGAGCCCCCCGAATCCCCCCGACCCCGCGCGGAGCCCCCCGAGCCCCCCGGAGCCGCCGGCCGCAGCACCACGCCGGCCACCTGGATCACGGGGTCCTGCTCGGGCTCGGGGAACACCCCTGGGGGGGGGGACGGCGGTGAGACCCCCCCCCGGAGCCCCCAGACCCACCTCGGAGCCCCCCGAATCCCCCTGACCCCGCGCGGAGCCCCCCGAGCCCCCCCGGAGCCGCCGGCCGCAGCACCACGCCGGCCACCTGGATCACGGGGTCCTGCTCGGGCTCAGGGAACACCCCTGGGGGGGGGGACGGCGGTGAGACCCCCCCCCGGAGCCCCCAGACCCACCTCGGAGCCCCCCGAATCCCCCCGACCCCGCGCGGAGCCCCCCGAGCCCCCCCGGAGCCGCCGGCCGCAGCACCACGCCGGCCACCTGGATCACGGGGTCCTGCTCGGGCTCGGGGAACACCCCTGGGGGGGGGACGGCGGTGAGACCCCCCCCCGGAGCCCCCAGACCCACCTCGGAGCCCCCCGAATCCCCCCGACCCCGTGCGGAGCCCCCCGGAGCCCCCCGGAGCCGCCGGCCGCAGCACCACGCCGGCCACCTGGATCACGGGGTCCTGCTCGGGCTCGGGGAACACCCCTGGGGGGGGGACGGCGGTGAGACCCCCCCCCGGAGCCCCCAGACCCACCTCGGAGCCCCCCGAATCCCCCCGACCCCGTGCGGAGCCCCCCGAGCCCCCCCGGAGCCGCCGGCCGCAGCACCACGCCGGCCACCTGGATCACGGGGTCCTGCTCGGGCTCGGGGGAACACCCCTGGGGGGGGGACGGCGGTGAGACCCCCCCCGGAGCCCCCAGACCCACCTCGGAGCCCCCCGAATCCCCCCGACCCCGTGCGGAGCCCCCCGAGCCCCCCCTGCCGCAGCACCACGCCGGCCACCTGGATCACGGGGTCCTGCTCGGGCTCGGGGAACACCCCTGGGGGGGGGGGACGGCGGTGAGACCCCCCCCGGAGCCCCCAGACCCACCTCGGAGCCCCCCGCATCCCCCCGACCCCGTGCGGAGCCCCCGAGCCCCCCCGGAGCCGCCGGCCGCAGCACCACGCCGGCCACCTGGATCACGGGGTCCTGCTCGGGCTCGGGGAACACCCCTGGGGGGGGGACGGCGGTGAGACCCCCCCGGACCCCCCCAGACCCTCCCCGGCCCCCTACCCTTGCGCCCGGCGCACTCGATGTCAAAGCTGAGCACCCGCAGGGGCGCGAGGTCCTGCCAGGTGCCCCCCCGGAGCCCCCAGACCCCCCCCAGACCCCCCCGGAGCCCCCCCGGAGCCCCCAGACCCCCCGGAGCCCCCCCCGGTCCCCTACCCCTTGCGCCCGGCGCACTCGATGTCAAAGCTGAGCACCCGCAGGGGCGCGAGGTCCTGCCAGGCGCCCCCCGGAGCCCCCAGACCCCCCCCGGAGCCCCCCCCGGAGCCCCCAGACCCCCCCGGAGCCCCCCCCGGCCCCCTACCCTTGCGCCCGGCGCACTCGATGTCGAAGCTGAGCACCCGAAGGGGCGCGAGGTCCTGCCAGGCGCCCCCCCCGGAGCCCCCAGACCCCCCCGGACCCCCCTGGAGCCCCCCCGGAGCCCCCAGACCCCCCTGGCCCCCCCTGGAGCCCCCCCGGAGCCCCCAGACCCCCCCAGAGCCCCATAGAGCCCCCCCGGCCCCCTACCCTTGCGCCCGGCGCACTCGATGTCGAAGCTGAGCACCCGCAGGGGCGCGAGGTCCTGCCAGGCGCCCCCCCCGGAGTCCCCAGACCCCCCCGGACCCCCCTGGAGCCCCAGACCCCCCCCCGGCCCCTACCCTTGCGCCCGGCGCACTCGATGTCGAAGCTGAGCACCCGCAGGGGCGCGAGGTCCTGCCAGGCGCCCCCCGGAGACCCCAGACCCCCCCGGAGCCCCCCCCGGAGCCCCCAGACCCCCCCCCGGCCCCCTACCCTTGCGCCCGGCACACTCGATGTCGAAGCTGAGCACCCGCAGGGGCGCGAGGTCCTGCCAGGCGCCCCCCCGGAGCCCCCAGACCCCCCTGGAGCCCCCCCGGAGCCCCCAGACCCCCCCCGGCCCCCTACCCTTGCGCCCGGCGCACTCGATGTCGAAGCTGAGCACCCGCAGGGGCGCGAGGTCCTGCCAGGGCGCCCCCCGGAGCCCCCAGACCCCCCCCGGACCCCCCCGGAGCCCCCCCCGGAGCCCCCAGACCCCCCCGAGCCCCATAGAGCCCCCCCGGCCCCCTACCCTTGCGCCCGGCGCACTCGATGTCGAAGCTGAGCACCCGCAGGGGCGCGAGGTCCTGCCAGGCGCCCCCCCCCGGAGCCCCAGACCCCCCCCGGACCCCCCTGGAGCCCCCCCCGGAGCCCCCAGACCCCCCGGAGCCCCCAGACCCCCCCCCGGACCCCCCTGGAGCCCCCCCCGGAGCCCCCAGACCCCCCCCCGGCCCCCTACCCTTGCGCCCGGCGCACTCGATGTCGAAGCTGAGCACCCGCAGGGGCGCGAGGTCCTGCAGGCGCCCCCCCCGGAGCCCCCAGACCCCCCCGGACCCCTCCGGAGCCCCCCCGGAGCCCCCAGACCCCCCTGGAGCCCCCCCCGGAGCCCCCAGACCCCCCCCGCCCCCTACCCTTGCGCCCGGTGCACTCGATGTCGAAGCTGAGCACCCGCAGGGGCGCGACATCCTGCCAGGCGCCCCCCCCGGAGCCCCCAGACCCCCCCCCGGACCCCCCCGGAGCCCCCCCCAGAGCCCCCAGACCCCCCCCGGCCCCCTACCCTTGCGCCCGGCGCACTCGATGTCGAAGCTGAGCACCCGCAGGGGCGCGAGGTCCTGCCAGGCGCCCTCGGCCGGGTGGCTCACGAAGTCGGTCCAGGCCACGTCGGCCTCCAGCTGGCAGAGGGTGGCGGGGGGGGGCCGGGCGGGGGGGCGCCCCCCCCCAGAGCCCCCCCGGCCCCCCGCAGCCGGTACTGCCCCGCCGGCAGCTCGATCCAGTTGCAGCCCACGACGTCGCGGTCCACCATGAACCTGGGGGCAGCGGGGCCGCGGCTCGGGGGCAGCCCGGGGTTGGGGGGGGGGCCGGGGGGGCAGGATGGGGGGCTGGGGGGGGCAGGAGTGAGGGGGCTGGGGGGGGGCAGTTTGGGGGCTGGGGGGGGCGCCTGTAACTGGGGCAGTTGGGGGCTCCGGGGAGCAGATTTGGGGCCGGGGGGGGGCAGGTTGTGGGGCCAGAGGCAGTTTGAGGCCTGGGGGGGCAGTTTGGGGTCCTGGGGAGGCAGTTTGAGGCCTTGGGGGGGGCAGTTTGAGGTGCAGGGAGGGCAGGGGAGACCCTGGAGGGGCAGCTGGGGGTGGGGGGGCAGTTTGGGCTGTGGGGGGGGCAGTGAAGACCCTGGGGGGGCAGTTTGGGGTGCGGGGGGGCAGTGGAGACCCTGGGGGGGCAGTTTGGGGCCCAGGAGGAGCAGTTTGGGGTGCAGGGAGGGCAGTTGAGACCCGGGGGGGGGCAGCTGGGGGTGGGGGGGCAGTTTGGGGTGCTGGGGGGACAGTTTAGGGCGTGGGGGGGCAGCTGGGGGCGGGGGGGGGCATTGGAGACCCTGGGGGGGGCAGCTGAGGGTGGGAGGGGGCAGTTTGGGGTGCGGGGGGGCAGTGGAGACCCCTGGGGGGGGCAGCTGGGGGTGGGAGGGGGGCAGTTTGGGGTGCGGGGGGGCAGTGGAGACCCTGGGGGGGGCAGCTGGGGGTAGGAGGGGGGCAGTTTGGGGTGCGGGGGGACAGTTTAGGGCACGGGAGGGGGGCAGCTGAGGGTGGGAGGGGCAGTGGAGACCCTGGGGGGGGGCAGCTGAGGGTGGGAGGGGGGCAGTGGAGACCCTGGGGGGGGCAGCTGGGGGTGGGGGGGCAGTTCGGGTGCTGGGGGACAGTTTAGAGCGCGGGGGGGCAGCTGGGCCAGTGGAGACCCTGGGGGGGGGCAGCCGGGGGTGGGAGGGGGGCAGTTTGGGGGCGCCGGGGGTGGGAGGGGGGCAGCCGGGGGTCCTACCGGATCTCGAAGTCAATGTTGGCCTCGAAGGGGGGGGCGGGCTGCACGCCCAGGGCCCCCCAGCGCAGCCCCTGCTCCAGCAGCCGCCGCGCCGGCGCCACCAGCCGCGGCAGCGCCAGCACCACCCGCACGAAGGGGGCCTGCTGCGGCCCCCGGTAGCCCAGCATGCCTGGGGGGGGCAAACGGGGGGGGCTGGGGGGGGGCCACAACCCCCCCGGCCCGGCCACGACCACCCCCAGCTCCCCCCGGCCCAACCGCGGCCCCCCAGCCCGGCCACGGCCACCCCCGGTAGCCCAGCATGCCTGGGGGGGGCAAAAGGGGGGGCTGGGGGGGGCCACAACCCCCCCGGCCCGGCCACGACCCCCCCCAGCTCCCCCCGGCCCAACCGTGGCCCCCCCAGCCCGGCCACGGCCACCCCGGTAGCCCAGCATGCCTGGGGGGGGGCAAACGGGGGGGGCTGGGGGGGGCCACAACCCCCCCGGCCTGGCCACGACCCCCCCCAGCCCCCCCCGGCCCCACCACGGCCCCCCCCGGCCCGGCCACGACCCCCCCAGCCCCCCCCGGCCCAACCGCTGTCCCCCCTAGCCCAGCCACGGCCACCCCGCTGAGGCCCCCGGTAGCCCAGCATGCCTGGGGGGGGCAAACGGGGGGGCTGGGGGGGGCCACAACCCCCCCGGCCCGGCCACGACCCCCCCCAGCCCCCCCCGGCCCCACCACGGCCCCCCCCGGCCCGGCCACGACCACCCCCAGCTCCCCCCGGCCCAACCGCGGCCCCCCCAGCCTGGCCACGGCCACCCCCGGTAGCCCAGCATGCCTGGGGGGGGCAAACGGGGGGGGGCTGGGGGGGGCCACAACCCCCCGGCCCGGCCACAACCCCCCCAGCCCCCCCCGGCCCAACCGCTGTCCCCCCCAGCCCAGCCACGGCCACCCCGCTGAGGCCCCCGGTAGCCCAGCATGCCTGGGGGGGGGCAAACGGGGGGGGTTGGGGGGGGGCCACAACCCCCCCGGCCTGGCCACGACCCCCCCAGCCCCCCAGCCCCCCCCCAGCCTGGTCATGGCCACCCCGCTGCAGCCCCCCCATAGCCCAGCATGCCTGGGGGGGCAAACGGGGGGTTGGGGGGGGGGCCAGGACCACCCAACAGCCCCCCCCCCAGCCTGGTCATGGCCACCCCACTGCAGCCCCCCATAGCCCAACATGCCTGGGGGGCGGGGCAAATGGGGGGGGCAAACGGGGGGTTGGGGGGGGCCAGGACCACCCAACAGCCCCCCCCAGGCCCCCCAGCCTGGTCATGGCCACCCCGCTGCAGCCCCCCCATAGCCCAACGTGCTGGGGGGGGGCAAATGGGGGGCAAACGGGGGGTTGGGGGGGGGCCAGGACCACCCAACAGCCCCCCCCAGGCCCCCCAGCCTGGTCATGGCCACCCCGCTGCAGCCCCCCCATAGCCCAACGTGCTGGGGGGGGGGCAAATGGGGGGGCAAACGGGGGGTTGGGGGGGGCCAGGACCACCCAACAGCCCCCCCCAGGCCCCCAGCCTGGTCATGGCCACCCCACTGCAGCCCCCCCATAGCCCAACGTGCTGGGGGGGGGGGGCAAATGGGGGGGCAAACGGGGGGTTGGGGGGGGGCCAGGACCACCCAACAGCCCCCCCCCAGGCCCCCCAGCCTGGTCATGGCCACCCCGCTGCGGCCCCCCCATAGCCCAACATGCCTGGCGGGGGGCAAATGCGGGGGGCAAATGAGGGGTGGGGGGGGGCCAGGACCACCCAACAGCCCCCCCCAGGCCCCCCAGCCTGGTCATGGCCACCGCGCTGCGGCCCCCCCATAGCCTAACATGCCGGGGGGGGTCAAATGGGGGGGGGCAAACGGGGGGTTGGGGGGGGCCAGGACCACCCAACAGCCCCCCCCGGCCCCCCCCCCGCAGCAGCCCATCCCCGACCCGGGTGCCCGCCGCGCGGTGCCGTGTCCCCCCCCCCCCCCGGCCCCCAGGGTTTGGGGAGGCGGGCGGGGGGGGGGGGGGCGGGACCCCCACTCACTCTGCTTGCGGCACAGCTCGAGGGCCAGCACGGCGCGGCGCAGCCCCCCCTCGCGCGGCCCCCGCAGCTCGCGCAGCACCGCCCCGTCCAGCTCCCGCTGCAGCTCGCCCAGCTGCGGCGCCTCGAAGCCTGGGGGGGGGGGGACGCGGGGTGGTCGGGGGGGGTGTCCTGGCCCCCCCACCCCACCGCTGCGGCGGGGGCGGAAGGAGGCGGGAGGGGGCCTGACCCCCCCCCCCACCACCCCGGGCACAACCCTGGTACCAGCCGCTGGAGAATCCACTGGGGGGGGCGCGGGGGGCTCTGGGGACCTGGGGGGACGCGAGGGGGACACGGGGGGGCTCTGGGGACAGGGGGGGATGCGAGGGGGCTCTGGGGGGGCTCTGGGGACACGGGGGACGCGAGGGGGACACGGGGGGGACGCGAGGGGGCTCTGGGGACATGGGGGGGACGCGAGGGGACACAAGGGGACATGGGGGGACGCGAGGGGGACACGAGGGGGCCCTGGGGACATGGGGGGACGCAAGGAGGTTCTGGGGACACGGGGGGACACGAGGGGACACGGGGGGATGCGAGGGGGCCCTGGGGACATAGGGGGATGCGAGGAGGCTCTGGGGACACGGGGGGACACAAAGGGGACGCGAGGGGGCTCTGGGGGGGCATGAGGGGACGCGAGGGGACACGGGGGGCTCCGAGAACACAGGGGAACACAAAGGGACATGGGGGGACGTGAGGGGGCCCTGGGGGCATGGGGGGACGCGAGGGGACACAAGGGGACACGGGGGGACGCGAGGGGACACGGGGGGACGCGAGGGGACACAAGGGGACATGGGGGGACGCGGGGAGGTTCTGGGGACACGGGGGGACGCGGGGGGGCTCTGGGGACACGGGGGGACGTGAAGGGACACAAAAGGACGAGGGGGGACGTGAGGGGACATGAGGGGGCTCCGGGGACGCGAGGGGACACAAAGGGGGGCTCTGGGGGGACACGGGGACGCAGGAGAACGCGAGGGGACACAAGGGGACTGCGGAGACATGGGGGGACACGGGGGACGGGGGGGACGTGAAGGGACACAAGGGCACTCTGCAGACACGGGGGAACGCGAGGGGGACGCGAGGGGGCTCTGGGGACACGGGTGGGCATGATGGGACACGAGGGGACATGGGGGGACGCGAGGGGGCCCTGGGGACACGGGTGGGCATGATGGCACACGAGGGGACACGGGGGGACGCGAGGGGCTCTGGGGACATGGGTGGGCATGATGGCACACGAGGGAACATGGGGGGACGTGAGGGGACATGGGGGAACACAGGGGAACATGGGGGGGACGTGAGGGGGCCCTGGGGGCATGGGGGGACGCGGGGGGCTCTGGGGACACGGGGGGACGTGAAGGGACACGAAAGGACGAGGGGGGACGTGAGGGGACATGAGGGGGCTCCGGGGACGCGAGGGGACGCCAGGGGACACAAAGGGGGGCTCTGGGGGGACACGGGGACGCAGGAGAACGCGAGGGGACACAAGGGGACTGCGGGGACATGGGGGGACACGGGGGACAGGGGGGGACGTGAAGGGACACAAGGGCACTCTGCAGACACGGGGGGACGCGAGGGGGACGCGAGGGGGACCCGCGAGAGCTCCGAAGACACGAGCAGACGTGACACAACACGGGGGGGGACCCGGGGGGACACCGAGGGGGACGCGGGGGGGGACTGACCGGCGGGCGCGGGGACGTAGAAGTAGGGGGCGAAGCCGTGGACGTGGCAGCAGACGCTGTGGCCGGCGGCGGTGACACCGAACATGCGCAGGATGGGGACGGGGCCCTCCGTGGCGCCCGGCATGCCGGGCAGCGGGGACCCTGGGGGCGGGGGACGGGCACCCTGGGGACGGGCACCCTGGGGACGGGCACCCTGGGGACGTGGGATGGGCAGCAGGGACCCTGGGGACGGGGAACAGGGGACCCTGGGGACGGGCACCCTGGGGACAGGGGGATGTGGGACGGGGGGAGCGGGGACCCTGGGGACGGGGACCCTGGGGACGGGGTACGTGGGATGGGCAGTGGGGACCCTGGGGACGGGGGACAAGGGATGGGGGACCCTGGGGACAGGGACCCTGGGGACGGGGGGATGTGGGACGGGGGACCCTGGGGATGGGGACCCTGGGGACGGGGGACCCTGGGGACAGGGGATGGGCAGCAGGGACCCTGGGGACGGGGACCCTGGGGACGGGCAGCGGGGACCCTGGGGACGGGGGGATGTGGGACGGGGGACCCTGGGGACGGGGAGATGTGGGACGGGGGACGTGGGACAGAGACCCTGGGGACGGGGGGATGTGGGACGGGGGGAGCGGGGACCCTGGGGACGGGGGGAGGTGGGACGGGGGACCCTGGGGACGGGAACCCTGGGGACGGGGGGATGTGGGACGGGGGGAGCGGGGACCCTGGGGACGGGGACCCTGGGGACGGGGGGATACGGGACAGGGAACATGGGACAGGCAGCAGGAGCCCAGGTGTCCGGGGGGGACCCAGGTGCCCGGGGGGGAGCCCAGGTGTTTGAGGGGACCCAGGCGCCCGGGGGGACCCAGGTGCCCGGGGGGGGGACCCAGGTGTTTGAGGGGACCCAGGCGCCCGGGGGGGGGGCCTCGTTGTCTGGGGGGGGACCCAGGTGTTTGAGGGGACCCAGGCGCCCGGGGGGACCCAGGTGCCCGGGGGGGGGACCCAGGTGTTTGAGGGGACCCAGGCGCCCGGGGGGGGGGCCTCGTTGTCTGGGGGGGGACCCAGGTGTTTGAGGGGACCCAGGCGCCCGGGGGGGACCCAGGTGCCCGGGGGGGGGACCCAGGTGTTTGAGGGGACCCAGGCGCCCGGGGGGGGGGCCTCGTTGTCTGGGGGGGGAGCCCAGGTGTTTGAGGGGACCCAGGCGCCCGGGGGGGACCCAGGTGCCCGGGGGGGGGACCCAGGTGTTTGAGGGGACCCAGGTGCCCGGGGGGGGGACCCAGGTGTTTGAGGGGACCCAGGCGCCCGGGGGGGGGGCCTCGTTGTCTGGGGGGGGACCCAGGTGTTTGAGGGGACCCAGGCGCCCGGGGGGGACCCAGGTGCCCGGGGGGGGGACCCAGGTGTTTGAGGGGACCCAGGCACCCGGGGGGGGGACCCAGGCGCTGGAGGCGGGGACCCAGGTGTTTGAGGGGACCCAGGTGCCCGGGGGGGGACCCAGGTGTTTGAGGGGACCCAGGCGCCCGGGGGGGGGGGCCTCGTTGTCTGGGGGGGGACCCAGGTGGTTTGAGGGGACCCAGGCGCCCGGGGGGGACCCAGGTGCCCGGGGGGGGACCCAGGTGTTTGAGGGGACCCAGGCGCCCGGGGGGGGACCCAGGCGCTGGAGGCGGGGACCCAGGTGTTTGAGGGGACCCAGGTGCCGGGGGGGGGAGCCCAGGTGCCCGGGGGGGGGTCCTCAGTGTCTGGGGGGGGACCCAGGTGTTTGAGGGGACCCAGGCGCCCGGGGGGGGGGGGGACCCAGGTGTTTGAGGGGACCCAGGCGCCTGGGGGGGGGGCCCAGGCGCCCGGGGGGGTGGGGGGGGGCCCGGCCCCCGGCCCCCGGCTCACCCACGTAGTGGTCGAGCTCGAGCTGCTGGAAGCGGAGGCTCTCGGCCGCCGGGTCGAGGTCGGGGGCCGCCGGGCGCCGCCACTTGGGGTGCGGCTGGGCCGCGGGGTCTGCCGCGGGGGGCCCAGGCGTCCGGCTCCGCCCCGGCCCCCCCCCCACCCCTCTCCTGCCCTCGGCTCCCCCCCGACCGCCCCCCCACCCCTCTCCTGCCCCCGGCCCCCCCACCGCCCCCCCGACCAGCCCCCCCGCACCCCTCTCCTGCCCTCGGCTCCCCCCCCCGACCGCCCCCCCCACCCCTCTCCTGCCCCACCGCCCCCCCTTGGGGTGCGGCTGGGCCGCGGGGTCTGCCGCGGGGGGGCCCAGGCGTCCGGCTCCGCCCCGCCCCCCCCCCCCACCACCCCTCTCCTGCCCTCGGCTCCCCCCCCGACCGCCCCCCACACCCCTCTCCTGCCCCCGGCCCCCCCTTGGGGTGCGGCTGGGCCGCGGGGTCTGCCGCGGGGGGCCCAGGCGTCCGGCTCCGCCCCGGCCCCCCCCCCACCCCTCTCCTGCCCTCGGCTCCCCCCCCGACCGCCCCCCCCACCCCTCTCCTGCCCCCGGCCCCCCCACCGCCCCCCCGACCAGCCCCCACACCCCTCTCCTGCCCTCGGCTCCCCCCCCGACCGGCCCCCACCGCCCCCCCCACCCCTCTCCTGCCCCCGGCCCCCCCACCGACCGCCCCCCCGACCGGCCCCCACCCCTCTCCTGCCCCCCTGCCCCCCCACCACCCCTCTCCTGCCCCCAGCCCCCCCACCGCCCCCCCGACCGGCCGCCCACACCCCTCTCCTGCCCCCAGCCCCCCCATGACCCCCCGACCGGCCCCTCCCACCCCTCTCCTGCCCCACGGCCCCCCCACCACCCCCCGACCAGCCCCCCACCCCTCTCCTGCCCCACCGCCCCCCGACCGGCCCCCCACCCCTCTCCTGCCCCACGGCCCCCCCGACCGGCCCCCCACCCCTCTCCTGCCCCACGGCCCCCCCGACCGGCCCCCCACCCCTCTCCTGCCCCACCGCCCCCCGACCGGCCCCCCCACCCCTCTCCTGCCTCACGGCCCCCCCGACCGGCCCCTCACCCCTCTCCTGCCTCACGGCCCCCCCGACCGGCCCCCCACCCCCTCTCCTGCCCCACCGCCCCCCGACCGGCCCCCCCACCCCTCTCCTGCCCCACGGCCCCCCCGACCGGCCCCTCACCCCTCTCCTGCCTCACGGCCCCCCCGACCGGCCCCCCACCCCTCTCCTGCCCCACGGCCCCCCCACCACCCCCCCACCCCTCTCCTGCCTCACAGCCCCCCCCACCCCCCTGACCTACCCCACATCCCCCTGCCCCACAGCCCCCCACAGCCCCCCACAGCCCCCCACCCCTTTCCTGCCCCACAGCCCCCTCATGACCCCCTCATCCTGCCCCACATCTCCCCCCCACGACCTGCTCCACAGCCCCCCCACAACCCCCTCATCCTGCCCCACAGCCCCCTGCCCCACATCCCCCCCCCCACGACCCCCCTGACCGGCCCCACACCCTCCTCCTGCCCCACATCCCCCTGCCCTACGTCCCCCCCACAACGCCCCCCCGCCTCACCTGGGCCCAGCAGGTCGGGGGGGGGCCGGGGGGACTCCGGGGCCCCCAGCTCGGCCTCCAGCGCCTCCAGCTGCGCCAGCTCCTCCTCGAAGCGCGAGGGGCCCCCGGCCCCCCCCGCGGCCCCCCGGCCCCGCTTCGCCGGGGGGGGCCCCCCGGGCGGCTCCTTCCGCTTGGCCTCCATCCTGCGTCGGGCCGGGGGCACCGTGGGGCGGGCTGCGACCCCCCCCCCCAACCTGGGACCGCCCCCCACCAAACTCAGCTCCCCGGGGACCCCCGTAACCCACCCAGGGACCTCCAGGACCCCCCTCAGCCCCCTAGGGAGCTCCTCAGCCCCCCAGAAACCCACCTCAGTCCCCCAGGACCCCCCTCAGCCCCCCAGGGACCCAAAGGACTCTCCTCAGCCCTCCAGGAAGCCCCAGGGACCCCCCTCAGCGCCCTAGTGAGCTCCTTAGCCCCCCAGAGACCCCCTCAGCTCCCCTAGGGAGCCCCTCAGCCCCCCAGGGACCCCCCTCAGCCCTCCAGGGATGCCCTCAACCCCTCAGAGACCCCCCCACCAGCCCTCCAAGGACCCCCAGGGACCCCTTCAGCCCCCCAGAAACCCCCCTCAGCCCCCCAGGGACCCCTAAGAACCCTCTCATTCCTCCTAAGGAGCTCCTCAGCTGCCCAGAAACTCCCCTCAGCCCCCTAGAGAGCTCCTCAGCCCCCCCCAGAAACCCCCCTCAGCCCTCTAGGGATGCCCTCAACCCCTCAGACACCCTCCCATCAGCCCCGCAGGGACCCCTAAGGACCCCTTCAGCCCCCCAAGGATGCCCTCAACCCCTCAGAGACCCCCCATCAGCCCCCCAGGGACCCCCTTAGCCCCCCAGGGACCCCCCACAGCCCTCCAAAGAGCCCCTCAGCCCCCCAGGGACCCCTAAGGACCCTCTCAGCCCCCTAGGGAGCCCCTCAGCCCCCCAAGGACCCCTTCAGCCCCCTAAGGATGCCCTCAACCCCTCAGAGACTCTCCCATCAGCCCCCCAGGAACCCCATCAGCCCCCTAGGGAGCTCCTCAGCCCCCCAGAAACCCACCTCAGTCCCCCAGGGACCCCCTCAGCCCACTAGAAACCCTCCTCGACCCTCCAGGGACCCTCTCAGCCCCCCAGAGACCCCCCTCAGCCACCCAGGGACCCCTTCAGCCCCCCAAGGACCCCTTCAGCCCCCAAGGATGCCCTCAACCCCTCAGAGACCCCCCATCAGCCCCCCAGGGCCCCCCTCAGCCCCCCAGGGACCCTCTCAGCCCCCCCAGAGACCCCCCTCAGCCCCCCCAGGGACCTCTTCAGCCCCCCAGGGACCCCCTCCCGTCTCAGCGACCCCCCCATCCCCTCAAAGACCCCCCCCAAACCCCCCGGAGCGGCTCGGAGGTCCAACCCCCCCCCCTCCACAGCGCTCGCTCCCTCGGGGGCTTCCTCAGGCCCCCCAGAACCCCCCCCCAAAACCCCGGCCCACCCTCAAGCCCCCTGGGACCCCCCCAAGCCCCTCGGGCCCCCCCGGAGGGCGCCCCCCCCCCGCGGCCCCTCAGGGCGCCCCGCGGCCGCGCTCACCCGCTCCCGCGCTCTCCCGCCAACGGCCGAGGAGGGAAGAGGAGGGGGCGGGGCTTCCGCCTCCGCCCCCCCGGAGGTGCCCGCCCATTGGCCGCGGGGAGAGTCACGTGCGGCGGCGCTTCCGGCCGCCGGGTGGCCGCCATGTTGAGTGTGGCAGAGAAGGGCGGAAGGGGAGGGGGTAGGACCCTCCCCGCCCCCTCCCATAGGGTCATGGGTGGGGGGGGGGGGGGGGCGTCGCGGGAAGGGCCCAGGCGTCCGGGTGGGTCCCCTCTGTTCCCCCCCCCCAAATAAAAGGGCCAAGGGGAATTGGGGGAGGGGAAGAAGCCCTGGGACCCCCAAATCGGCCCCTCCCCAGTCCCCCCGGGGGGGGGGGAATAACCTTCTGGTCCTCCCCCCCCCCTTAAAATGGACCCAAATGTCCTGGTTTCCCTCCCCAACTGACCCAGGTGTCCCTGTCCCCCCCCCCCCCAAAGGGACCCAGGCATCCTGGTTCCCCTCCCCCCAATTGGATCCAGTTGTCCCAGCCCCCCCCCCCCAAAAAGGGACCCAGGTTTCCTGGTTCCCCCCCAAAATAAGATGCAGGTGTCTAATTCCCCCCCACCCCCCAAAAAAAGCCCCCAACCAGAGGCCAAGGCATCCTGGTTGTCCCCCCCCCCCAAAAACATCCCCCAACCAACAGCCCAGGTGTCCTGGTTGCACCCCCCCTCCCAAAAAAACACCCCCCAACCAGGGGCCCAGGCATCCTGGCTCTGCACCCCCCAAATTGGATCCAGGTGTCCCAGCCCCCCCCTCAAAATCTCTCCCCCCCCAAAAGAAGAGACCCAGATGTCCTGGTTCCCCCCCCCCCAAAATAGGATGCAGGTGTCTAAGTCCCTCCCCCCCCCCAAAATTCTCCCCCCAACCAGGGTCCAGGCATCCTGGTTTCCCCCCCCCAAAAACACCCCCAAACGCTCCTTCGATAAAACACAATTTTATTTAAAATCTCGATTTTATTGAACCCCCCCCTCGGGGGGGGGGGCAGGTGTCCAGGAGCCACCACCTGCAAGAGATTTGGGGGGGGGGGGGGCAGTGTGAGCACAGGAAGCTCCCCAAAACCACCTGCCCCCCCCAGCCCCTCCCAGGGCCCCCTCAGACCCCCCCGGGGTGTCAAGGCCCCAGGGGGGGCACCGACATCGTCAGGGGGGTCAGCGCCCAGTGCTGCCATCATGGGGGGCCTGGCCCCCCCAAGCCCCCTTCCTGACCCCCCCCAGCACCCCAATACCCCCGGGACCCCCCCACCCTGACCCCCCCCAGCATCCCAATACCCCCGGGACCCCCCCAAACCCCCTTCCTGACCCCCCAGCAGCCCAGTACCTGCCAGCACCCCCTCAGCACCCCCTAGTGTCCCCCAGCAGCTCCCAGTGCCCCCCCAGCAGCTCCCAGCACCTGCCAGCACCCCCCCAGCACCTGCCAGTGTCCCCCCAGCACCCGCTCCCAGTGTCCCCCCAGCACCCGCTCCCAGTGTCCCCCAGTACCTGTCAGTGCCCCCCCAGCACCTCCCAGCACCTCCCAGCACCCCCAGCTGCTCCCAGTGTCCCCCAGCACCTGCCAACACCCCCCAGCACCTGCTCCCAGTGTCCCCCGGCACCTCCCAGTACCTCCCAGCACCTGCAGGTGCTCCCAGTGTCCCCCCAGCACCTCCCAGTGTTCTCCCAGTACCTCCCAGTGCCCCCTCAGCACCCCCTACTGTCCCCCAGCAGCTCCCAGTGCCCCCCCAGCACCTGCCAGCACCCCCCAAGCAGCTCCCAGTGCCCCCCCAGCACCTGCCAGCACCCCCCAAGCAGCTCCCAGTGTCCCCCCAGTACCTGCCAGTACCTCCCAGCAGCTCCCAGCGTTCCCCCAGCACTCCCCAGTGCCCCCCACTACCTGTCAGTACCTCCCAGCAGCTCCCAGTGTCCCCCCAGTACCTGTCAGCAGCTCCCAGTGTCCCCCCAGCAGCTCCCAGTGTCCCCCCAGCATCCCCCCAGCAGCTCCCAGTGCCCCCTCAGTACCTGCCAGTACCTCCCAGCAGCTCCCAGTGTCCCCCAGCAGCCCCCCAGCAGCTCCCAGTGCCCCCCCAGTACCCGCCAGTACCTCCCAGCAGCTCCCAGTGTTCCCCCAGTACCTGCCAGTACCTCCAAGCAGCTCCCAGTGTCCCCCCAGTACCTGCCAGTACCTCCCAGCAGCTCCCAGTGACCCCCCAGTACCTGCCAGCACCACCAGCAGCTCCCAGTGTCCCCCAGCATCCCCCCAGCAGCTCCCAGTGCCTCCTCAGTACCTGCCAGTATCTCCCAGCAGCTGTGTCCCCCCAGTACCTGCCAGTACCTCCCAGCAGCTCCCAGTGACCCCCCAGTACCTGCCAGTACATCCCAGTGTCCCCCAGCATCCCCCCAGCAGCTCCCAGTGCCCCCTTAGTACCTGCCAGTACCTCCCAGCAGCTCCCAGTGTCCCCCAGCAGCTCCCAGTGCCCCCCCAGCACCCCCCCCCGAGCAGAGGGGGGGGGGGCCGCTCACCGGGGAGGGGGGCTCAGTCCTCCTCCTCGTCCTCGCCGCCGCCGCCGCCCCCCTGCCCCTTCTTGGCGTTCTTGCGCTTGACGCGCCCGGGCCGGCCGCCGCCGTAGGGCGAGCGCAGCGAGAAGTCGATGTGCTTCTGCGAGTCCAGGCGCACGATGAACGACGGGATGTTCACCACCTGCTTGCGGACCCTGCGGGGCGCCCGGGGGGCTCAAACCCACCCCGCCGCGGGGCGCCGGGCCGCCCCCGGGGGGCGCAGCGACCCCAAACCGCCCCCAACGGGGAGTCGGGCCGCCCCCGGGGGGCAGAGTGACCCCAAACAGGGAGCCGGGCCGCCCCCGGGGGGCGCAGCAACCCCAAACCGCCCCCAACGGGGAGCCGGGCCGCCCCCGGGGGGCACAGCGACCCCAAACCGCCCCAAAAATAGGATGAGACCACCCTCAGGGCTCAAACAGCCCCCAAACAACCCTAAACAGCCCCGAAAACAGGATGAGGTCGGCCCCAGGGAGCCCTCAGGGCTTGAACTGCCCTCAAAGAGCCCTCAACAGCCCCACAAACAGGGGGAAGAAGCCCCCCAAGGCTGAAAAAGCCACTAAGAAACCCAAAAGAGCCCCAAAAACGGGATGAAGCAGCCCCCAAAGATCCTGCGAGGGAACCGGGGCCGAAATTGTGATGAAACACCCCAAAACGGCCCCAAAACCAGGGGGAAGCAGCCCCCGAGGATCCTGCGAGGGAACCAGGGCCGAAATTGTGATGAAACACCCCAAAACGGCCCCAAAACCAGGGGGAAGCAGCCCCCGAGGATCCTGCGAGGGAACCAGGGCCGAAATTGTGATGAAACACCCCAAAACGGCCCCAAAACCAGGGGGAAGCAGCCCCCGAGGATCCTGCGAGGGAACCAGGGCCGAAATTGTGATGAAACACCCCAAAACGGCCCCAAAACCAGGGGGAAGCAGCCCCCGAGGATCCTGCGAGGGAACCGGGGCTGAAATCGCAATGAAACACCCCAAAACGGCCCCAAAACCAGGGGGAAGCAGCCCCCGAGGATCCTGCGAGGGAACCAGGGACCAAAATCGCAATGAAACACCCCAAAACGGCCCCAAAACCAGGGGGAAGCAGCCCCCGAGGATCCTGCGAGGGAACCGGGGCTGAAATCGCAATGAAACACCCCAAAACGGCCCCAAAACCAGGGGGAAGCAGCCCCCGAGGATCCTGCGAGGGAACCAGGGACCAAAATCGCAAGGAAACACCCCAAAACGGCCCCCCCCGAAAGCGAGGCGAAGCCGGGAGGTTACCTGCGGCTCGGCCCCCCCCCTTCGCAAGGTGTACGGCGGCGCCGCAGTGAGCCTTGCCGACCTCCCAGCTCTACCCGGGCGAGGGGCCCCGGCGTCCGGGCGGCACCCACCGGATGTGCCGCTGGCGGATGAGCACCCGGGCGTGGTGGATGGACTTGGCCAAGCCCAGCTTGAAGACCTGCGTCTGCAGGCGCCGCTCCAGGAAGTCCTCGATCTTCAGCCCCAGGATGTAGTCGAGCTTCATCTTGCCCTCGTCCAGCACGCCGATGCGCACCAGGCGCCGCAGCAGCGCGTTGCCTGCGGAGGCGGATGTGGGGGGGGGAAGGGGCTGTCGGATCCCCTCCCCATCCCCCCGAAAAGGCCCCCCCCGGGGGCGGCCGCTCACCCTCGAAGAGGCGCCGCGGGTCCTTCTCGTCCAGCGTCAGCAGCTCCCGGGCCGCCTTGCGGATCTTGGCCAGGGTGAACTTCACCCTCCAGACCTCCCGCTTGTTCCTCAGCCCGTATTCGCCTGGCGGAGTAGCACCGCCGGCGTGGGGGGCGGTCAGCGAGGCTTCGGACCCCCCTCTCCACCCCCCCCCAAACCCGTGCGGTGGGTTAGGGGGGTGTTGAGGGGTCTCGTACCCCCCCCCAAAACCCAGAGGCGGAGGACCCCACCTCCGCTCCCGCACTCACCGATGAGCTTCAGCTCCTGGTCGAGCCGGGACTTCTCGAAGGGGCGCCGGGGGGTGACGTAGGTTTTTCGGCAGACCCAGCTCCGGGCGACCGGCATGGTGGCCGAGGGGGCCTGGAGGAGGAGGGGGGGGGAGGGATGGATACCCCCCCCCAAAATGGGTTGGGGCCCCGCCTTGTGTTCAGGATCTCCTCTACATTAACCACGCACCCCAAAACAGAGCCCCGGGGGGGGACACCGGCATCCCCGGGGGGGGGGCGGGCACCCCCCAAACAGAGCCCCGGGGGGGGGCACCGGCATCCCCGGGGGGGGGCGGGCACCCCCCAAATAGAGCCCCGGGGGGGGGCACCGGCATCCCCGGGGGGGGGGCGGGCACCCCCCAAATAGAGCCCCGGGGGGGGGCACCGGCATCCCCGGGGGGGGCGGGCACCCCCCAAATAGAGCCCCGGGGGGGGGCACCGGCATCCCCGGGGGGGGGGCGGGCACCCCCCAAATAGAGCCCCGGGGGGGGCACCGGCATCCCCGGGGGGGGCGGGCACCCCCCAAACAGAGCCCCGGGGGGGCTCTCACCCCCTCAAACATCTCCATTACAGCAATGCCAAGGGCTCAGCCCACCGGGGGGGCCCAAAAGCGAGCCCAGGGCAATAACGGGGTCTCAGCCCCCCCCCATCCCGGGGGGGGTGCCGGGTCGCCCCCAAACTGCGCTCCACCCCCCCCCCCTTGGCGGGAGGGGGGGGCACCACGTGGAGTCTTTCTGCGCATGCGCGGAGCGCCCGTGTCAGTTCCCCCCCCCCGCGCCTGCGCAGCTGCGGCCTCGCCACACGGCGGACTCCCAACCGCGCATGCGCAGAGCGGACGCGGGAGCAACACACACACACACACTCCCCCCCCCCGGTAGCCCCACGGCCCTGCCCGGTCCCCGCCGCCCCCCCCCCCAAAACCCCAACGGTCCGGCCTAACCCGGTCCGGCCCCCGGCACCTCTCCGGGGCTGCGGCCGCCCGCCCGCCCCGCCGGGCCCGCCCGGGCCTCACCTCGCTGCCCCGGCGCCGCCGCAAAAGGAGGAGGCCGCCCCACAGCGGCGCTTTATATAGGGCGGCCGGCAGAGCCCCGCCCCCCCTCGGCGGCGGCAGCCAATGGCCGCGCAGCAGGCGAGGCGCGCCGGCCAATGAGAGAGAGCGGTGGCACTGGCCAATGTCCGGGCGGTGTTTGAGCATAGAGTGGGTAGAGCGGCTCCAGGGAGGGCGGCGCCATTGTTCCGGGAGGGAGGGGCGCGGGAGTGGGGGTACTCGGCGCTGCGCAGCGCCCGGTGCGAAGCGGGGCCACCCCGTCCCACGCGTGTCCCCAGGTCCCCGCGTGCCGCTCGGGCACGCTACACGTGCCGTGCTGCGTGTCATCGGCGTGTCCCTGTCCGCCGGCCCACGCGTGTTCCCCTCGCCCCGGGTCCCGTCCGCCTGTCCCGGTGTGTCCCCCGCCTGCGTGTCCACGCGTGTCTCTGTGGTTCCATGCGTGTCCTTGCATGTCCCCGTCTGCGTGTTCCTCCATGTATGTCACTGTGTGTCCCCTGTGTGTCCCTACGCACCCCTGCGTGTCCCCTGTCTGTATGTCCACACGTGTCCCCTGTCTGCACGTCCCTACGTGTTCACGCGTGTCCCTGCGTGTTCTCTGTTGGCGTGTCGCTGTGCATCCGTGTGCGTCGCTGCGTGTGTCCCTGTCTGCGTGTCCCTGCGTGTTCCTGTGTCCTGTCTGTGGGTCCTCTGTCCCCACGTCCGCGCGCATCCCTGCGTGTCCACGCGTGTCCCTGCATCTCCACCCATGTCCACGTGTCCCTGCGTGTTCTCTGCCTGTGCGTCCCTGTGTATCCGTGTATGTCACTGCGTGTGGCCCTGTCTGCGTGTCCACGCGGGTCCCTTGTCTGTGTCCCCATGTGTCCCTGCGTGTCGCTGCACGTGTCCCGTCTGCGTGTCCACACGTGTCCCTGCACGTTCTCTCCCTGCGTGTCCTGCATGTTCATGAATGTCGCCGTGTGTGTCCCGTCAGCATGTCCACGCGTGTCCTGCGTGTCCCTGCACGTGTCCCCCGTCCATGCGTGTCCACACGTGTCCCTGCGTGTCCCTGCATGTGTCCCGTCTGCATGTCCATGCGCGTCCTGCGTGTTGCTGTGTGAGTCCCCTGTCCGTGCGTGTCCACGCGTGTCCCTGCACGTGTCCCCTGTCCGCGTGTCCCCTGTCCACGTGTCCCTGCGTGTTGCTCCGTGTCCTGTCTGCAGGTCCCCGTCTACGTGTCCATGCGCATCCCTGCGTGTCCGCGCGTGTTCTCTGCCCGTTCACGCGTGTCCTTGCGTGTTCTCTCCCGCGTGTCCCTGCGCGTCCCCTGTCCACGCCTCCCCCGTGTCCCCGGTCGCGCCCCCTGCCCGCCTGTCCACGCGTGTCCCCCCCCCCGCGCATCCCTCCTTCCCCCCCCCCCGCCCCGCGGTACCCAGCCCCGTCGCCATGGCGACCCTGCATCCCTCACCCCGCCGTGACGGACGGCCGCCGCGGCCAATGGGAGGCGGCGCCCGGCGGGGGCGGGGCGGGGCGGGGCCGGGGAGGGGGGGGGGGCAGCAGCAGCATCCTCCCGCCCGGCCGCGCCGGCGGCTCCTGGGCGCCTCCGCTATTGCCCCCCCGCATCGCTACAGCCCCCCCACCCTGCTATTTACCCCCCCGCCCTGCTATTTACCCCCCCGCCCTGTTATTGCCCCCCTTATTGCCCCCATCTCCTTTATCCTCTCCCTGTTGCCCCAGCCCCCTTTATTGCCCCCCACCCCCCTTTATTGCCCCCACCCCCCCTTATAGCCCCCATCCCCCTTTCTTGCTCCCTCATCCCCCTTTCTTGCCCCCCCAACCCCTTTTCTTGCCCCCCCCCCGGCCCCTCTCCTGCCTGCCGGGATGCGGGCGGCGGCCGCGGCCCCCCCCGGCCCCCCGCCTGCCCCCCCCGGCCCCCCCCCGCGCTAGGGGCGCTGATGCCGAGCGGGGCGCCGGGATGCGCCGCCCGGGGCCCCCCCCGCTGCTGGCCGCCGCCGCCGCCGCCGCCGCCATGGCCTCGCTCGGGCCCCACGGCGCCCTGGGGGCGCCCGCCCCCCGCGGTGAGTGTCCCCGGCCCCTCGGCCGTCCCCCCCCCCTCCATCCATCCGTCCCTCCCTCCGTCCGTCCGTCCCTCCGTCCCGTCATCCACCCCTCCATCCCCGCATCCCTCTGTCCAACCCGTCCCTCCGGCCGCCCCATCCCTCCGGCCCCGCCGGCCCTCCGTTGTCACCGCCCCCCTCCCGTCCCCCCCCGCCCCACCACCCCTCCGTTGTCCCCATCCCTCCGGCCCCCGGGCCCTGCATCCCTCCGTTGTCCCCTTCCCTCCGTCCCTCCATCCCTCCGTTGTCACCATCCCGCCGTTGTCACCATCCCGCCGTTGTCACCATCCCTCCATCCCTCCGTTGTCCCCTTCCTTCCGTCCCTGCGTCCCTCCGCTCTCCCCATCCCTCCATCCCGCCGTTGTCACCATCCCGCCGTTGTCACCATCCCTCCGTTGTCCCCTTCCCTCCGTTGTCACCATCCCTCCGTTGTCCCCTTCCCTCCATCCCTCCGTTGTCCCCTTCCCTCCGTTGTCACCATCCTGCTGTTGTCATCATCCCTCCATCCCCTGCTCCCTCCATCCCGCCGTTGTCCCCATCCCGCCGTTGTCCCCATCCCTCCATCCCTGTGGCCTTGCCGGGGGCGGGGGGGGGCAGCTGGGGAAGGACCCAGGCGTTCGGGGCCCCCCTCACCCCACTGGGGGGGTAGGATTGGGGGGGAGGGGGCTGAGCCCCCCCCTGCAGGGTCCTTGGGGAGGGGGAACAGCCCCCAGGAGGGGGCCCTGAATCAGCCGCCCGGGACCCCTCAGCCCCATGGAACCCCTCAGACCCCCCCAAAATCAGCCCCATGGACCCCCCAGCCCCATGAACCCCCCCAATCCCCCCCAAATCAGCCCCATGGACCCCCCCAGCCCCATGAACCCCCCAATCCCCCCCAAATCAGCCCCATGGACCCCCCCAGCCCCATGAACCCCCCCAATCTCCCCCAAATCAGCCCCATGGACCCCCCCAGCCCCATGAACCCCCCCAATCTCCCCCAAATCAGCCCCATGGACCCCCCCAGCCCCATGAACCCCCCCAAATCAGCCCCATGGACCCCCCTGCTCCCCCAAATCAGCCCCATGGATCCCCCAAGCCCTATGGACCCCCCAAGACCCCCCCAATGAGCCCCATGCACCTCCCAGCCCCATGGACCCCCCCAGACCCCCCCAATGAGCCCCATGCACCTCCCAGCCCCATGGATCCCCCCCAGACCCCCCCAATGAGCCCCATGCACCTCCTAGCCCCATGGACCCCCCCCAGACCCCCCCAATGAGCCCCATGCACCTCCCAGCCCTATGGACCCCCCCAGACCTCCCCAAATCAGCCCCGCAGCCCCCTCTAGCCCCACCGTCCCCCCCAGCATTGCCCCCCCCCAATGAGCCTCGGTGCCCGCAGGGAGCCTGCCGCCAGGCCGGGTGCCCCTGGCCCCCCCCTACGCCGTGGTGCTCATTTCCTGCTCCGGCCTCCTGGCCTTCGTCCTCCTCCTCCTCACCTGCCTCTGCTGCAAGCGGGGCGACGTCGGCTTCAAGGTGGCGGCGGGCACCCAACGGGGGCTCGGGGGGGGGGCTTGTGGGTGCTCTAGGTCGCTCAACGAGGGCTCAGGATGGTTCAAGGAGGGGGTTCTAGGTCACCCAACAGTTTGGGGGGACCCAACAGTGGTTGGGGAGGGTCTTATGGGCTTTCTGGGTTCCTCAAGGGGGGCTTGGGATCGTTCAAGGGGGAGAGGGTTCTAGGTCATTCATCAGTTTGGAGGGACTCTATGGGTGCTCAAGGGCACCCAGCAGGGGCTTGGGAGGGGGCCTATGGATGCTCTGGGTCACCCAGTGGGCTCTTGGGGTGGTTCAAGGGGGTTCTAGATCACCCAACAGCTCAAGGTGATCCTGTAGGCCCTCTAGGTCATCCAGTGGCTGCTCAGGGTGGGGATCTATGGGGCTTTATGTCACCCCACAGCTCGAGGGGACCCCATGGGTGCTCAAGAGCACCCAACAGGGGCTAGAGAGGGGGGCCTGTGGGTGTTCTCAGTCACTCAATGTGGGCTTGGGGTGGTTCAAGGAGCGTTCTAGGTTACCCAACAGCTAAAGGGGACCCTGCGGGTGCTTGTAGGCACCTAAAAGGGGCTTGGAAGGGGTCCTATGGGCGTTCCAGGTCACCCAAGGGGGAATTGGGACAGTTTGAGGGGGGTTCTAGGTCACCTAAGAGCTCGGGGGTGGGGGATGCTGGGATGCTGGCAGTGCGAGCCCCCCTCCCCCGGCACTCACCGGCTCTATGGTTGGGGCGGGGGGACCCAGGAGTTCGAGAACCCAGATGGCGAGGAGGACTCGGGGGAGTTCACGCCACCCGCCGAGGAGACCTCGTCCTCCCAGTCACTGCCCGAGGTCTACGTCCTGCCCCTGGCCGAGGTGGGCCCCCCGCCCCCCGGCCCTCCACCCCCCCAAGCTGGTAAGGGGCACCTGGTGGGGGGAAGGGGCACTGTGAGGGCTCCGGGGGGCTTGAGGGCACCCCACAGAGGCCCAGGGAGGGGGGATATGGGCATTCTAGGTCACCCAATGGGCTCTTGGGGTGGTTCAAGAGGGGATTCTAGGTCACTCAACAGCTCAAGGGGACCCTCTGGGTGCTTGAAGGCACCCAACAGGGACTTGGGGGGAGGGCCTATGGGCATTCTAGATCACCCAAAGGGGGCTTGGGATCATTCAAGGGGGGGGCTCTAGGTCATCCAACAGTTTGGAGGGACCCTATGGGTCCTCTAGGTCACCCAGTGGGTGCTCAGGGTGGGGCTGTAGGTCACCCAACAGCTCAGGGGGACCCCATCAGGGCTCAAGGGCACCCAACAGGGGCTTGGGCAGAGCCTACGGGTGTTCTTGGTCACCCAACAGGAGCCCACAGAGATCCTATGGGTGCTTGAGGGCACTGGGCAAGTCCTCAGGAGGACCCTATGGGCACCTGAAGGCACCCAACAGGCAGCCGGAGGGACCGTGTGGGTGCTTTAGATCACCCAACACTACTGGGTGATCCCATAGGACGTCTTGGTCACCCATTGGTCCTCTGCATGGCCCACGCGCCCCACCGGATGTGTGGTGCACCCCACAGGTGTCCTTGGCGGCCGTGTGGGTGCTCTCAGCTGCCCAAAGGTGCTCGAGGGGATCCCATGGGTGCCTTCAGGCACCCCTTGGGTGAGGGAGGCGGCCGTGGACGTGCTCTAGATGTTCCAAGGAGGTTCTAGGTGACTCAGCAGTGCTCGTGGGACCCTCACGTCAGCCAGGATGGAGCACCCACTGCCCCGGGGTCATTCTCCGGGTGTCCAGGGGTGACCCCTAAGCCATTCGGGGGGGTGCTAGGTCCTCCAAGCGGGGCGGGGCCTGGGTGGGCACCCACCGTTCCCCCCACTGCGGGGAGATGCGAAACTAGGCCAAGCGCGCACGGCCCAGAAATGTCACAGATCAAAGGGGCAACATGACGAGGCGGCGCCGCAGGCGCTCGCTGGCAGCGGCTGCGTGCAGGCGATGTGGTGGGGGGGGCTCAAGGTCGCCCAACGGGCCTGGCTCCATCACCCCGGTGCAGACGGGCAGCTCTAGGTCACCCAACAGACCCAGCTCTATCACCCTCGCATGTGTTGGGGGGGGGCAGGGGTTTGAGGCCACACAATGAGCCTGGCACCCTTGCCCTGGCATGGAGCTGAGGGGTTCTAGGTCATCCAATGAGTCTGGTGCCATTGTCCTAGCACAGTGGGTTCTAGGTCACTCAACGGGCCCAGCTCCATATAGTCCTGGCACGGAGGATGCTCTAGGCCACCCAATGACCTGAGCTCCATCGCCCAGGAGCGGCAGGTTCTAGGTCACCCAACGAGTCTGGCACCATTGCCCCAGCACAGAGGGTTCTAGGTCACTCAACGGGCCCAGCTCTGTATAGTCCTGGCATGGAGGATGCTCTAGGCCACCCAATGACCTGAGCTCCATCGCCCGGGAGCGGCAGGTTCTAGGTCACCCAACGAGTCTGGCGCCATTGCCCCAGCACAGAGGGTTCTAGGTCACTCAACGGGTCCAGCTCCATCCCCCCCCAATAGAGGGTCGGTTCTAGGTGCCCCAACAGCCAAGGGGCAGCCGCCCACGGCCCCAGCGAGCCAGGTTGGGGTGGGGGGATCGAACCGACCCCAATACCCGTTCCAGACCTGGCAAAACCCCCGGGGCTGAGCCGGCAGCACCTGAGCTACCTGCAGGAGATTGGCAACGGCTGGTTCGGGAAGGTGAGCGCCGGGGTGTGGGGGGGGGCCGGGCGGCGTTTGGGGGGGGGGTTCTGGGGTGGGGGGGGGATCCAGACACCCTCCCCCCACGGCCTCCGCCGCCCCCAGGTCATCCTCGGGGAGCTGCTGGCCGACGTCAGCCCGGCCCCGGTGGTGGTGAAGGAGCTGCGGGCCGGCGCCGGGCCCCTGGAGCAGAGGAGGTTCCTGGCCGAGGCGCAGCCCTACCGGTAACGGCGGGGAAGCGGGGGGGGGGGACAACGGGCCCAGGCGTCCGGGTGGGCTCCCTTCCCCCTCCTCCCCCCAACCCCGGCCGCCTCCACCTCGTGCGGAGGGGGCCCAGGCGTCCGGGCTTGACGGGGACGGGGCGGGGGGGGGGGGTCGGTTGCTTGGCAGGAGCCTCCAGCACCCCAACCTGCTGCAGTGCCTGGGGCTGTGCAGCGAGAGCGCGCCGCTGCTGCTCGTCATGGAGTACTGCCAGCTGGTGAGCGCACGAGCGGGTGGCGCGCGGCTCGCACGAGGCCTCCGCGCACGAGGGAGAGGCACAGGGCTTGCACGAGGGCTCTGTGCACAAGGGGATGGCATGGGGCTCGCACGAGGGCTCCGTGCATGAGCAGGTGGCACGGGGCCTCCGCACACAAGGGCTCCGTGCACGAGCGGGTGGGACAGGGCTCACACGAGGGCTCCGTGCACGACGGGATGGCATGGGGCATGCATGAGGGCTCCGTGCACAAGGGCTCCATGCATGAGGGGATGGCATGGGGCTCGCACGAGGCCTCCGCGCACGAGGGGGTAGCATGGGGCTCGCACGAGGGCTCTATGCACGAGGGCTCTGTGCATGAAGGCTCTGTGCACGAGCGAGTGGCACAGGGCTCGCACAAGGGCTCCATGCACAAGGGGATTGCACGAGGGCTCCGTGCATGAAGGGATTGCACGGGGCTCGCACAAGGCCTCCGTGTGCACAAGGGCTCAGTACACAAGGGGCTGGAACGGGGCTCGCACGAGGGTCTTGCACGAGGGCTGCATGAGAGTCAGCTAAGGGAGGAGGGGGGTCGCCCCGGGGAGGCGGGGGGGGCGCTCGCACGAGGGCCTTGCACGGGGCGGTGGCCCGGCCGGCACGAGGTGGGGGACCGACCGGGCGGCTCGCGCAGGGCGACCTGAAGCGCTACCTGCGGGCGCAGCGGGGGGCCGAGGGGCGGACGCCCGAGCTGCCCCCCCGCGACCTGGCCACGCTGCAGCGCCTGGCCCTCGAGGTGACGCTGGGGCTGCGCCACCTGCACCGCCACGGCTACGTGCACAGGTAGCGCCCGGACGCCGGGGCCCCCCCCGGGGGGGCTGCCTGCCTCTGCTTCCCCTGGCACGGGCGGCTGGCGGGGGGGTAAAGGGAGCCCGGACGCCTGGGCCCCTCATGTGAGGGGCTGGGGGGAGAATGGGGAGGATTAAAGGGAGCCCGGACACCTGGGCCCCTCATGTGAGGGGCTGGGGGGGAGGGAACGGGGGGGTTAAACGGAGCCCGGATGCCTGGGCCCCTCATGTGAGGGGCTGGGGAGGGAATGGGGAGGATTAAAGGGAGCCCGGACGCCTGGGCCCCTCATGTGAGGGGCTGGGGGGGGTGAATGGGGGGGTTAAAGGGAGCCCGGACGCCTGGGCCCCTCATGTGAGGGTCTGGGGGGGTGAACGGGGGGGTTAAAGGGAGCCCGGACGCCTGGGCCCCCCAGGCCGGGGGGGCCAGGGGAGGGGGGGGAGTGAATGGGGGGAGTTAAAGGTGCCCGGACGCCTGGGCCCCTGACGCGCGGGGCCAGGGGGAGTGAATGGGGGGGGGTTAAAGATGCCCAGACGCCTGGGCCCCTGACGTGCGGGGCCGGGGGGTCCCCGCAGCGACCTGGCCCTCCGCAACTGCTTGCTGACGTCGGAGCTGACGGTGCGCGTGGGGGACTACGGGCTGTCGCACAACAACTACCGGGTGAGGGGGACGCGGGGGACACGGGGACACGGGGACAGGGACTGGACGGGGTGGAAGGACAGGGGGACGGGGTGGAGGGACGTGGGGATGGGGACAGGGACCGGACGGGGTGGAGGGACATGGGGACGGGGAGGAGGGACACGGGGATGGGGACAGGGACCGGACGGGGTGGAGGGACACGGGGACGGGGTGGAGGGACGTGGGGATGGGGACAGGGACCGGACAGGGTGGAGGGACACGGGGACGGGGAGGAGGGACGTGGGGACGGGGTGGAGGGACACGGGGACAGGGACCGGACGGGGTGGAGGGGACATGGGATGGGATGGAGGGACGTGGGGACAGGATGGAGGGGACGTGGGGACAGGGACCAGAGAGGATGGAGGGGACGTGGGGACAGGGACCAGAGGGGATGGAGGGGACATGGGAGGGGCTGGGATGGAGGGACGTGGGGACAGGACAGGACGGAGGGAAATGGGGAATGGGATGGGATGGAGGGACACAGGGACAGGGACCAGAGGGGATGGAGGGACACGGGGACAGGGACAGGATAGAGGGGACATGTGGATGGGATGGGATGGAGGGACACGGGGACAGGGACCAGAGGGGATGGAGGGACATGAGGACAGGGACAGGATAGAGGGGACATGTGGATGGGATGGGATGGAGGGACACGGGGACAGGGACAGGGACCAGAGGGGATGGAGGGACACGAGGACAGGGACCAGAGGGGATGGACATAGCGACACAGACCAGAAGGGATCTGGGGGGACATGGGGACAGGACGGGATGGAGGGGACACTGGGATGGGATGGAGGGAACATGGGGACAGGATGGAGGAGACACGGGGATGGGACAGGCTGGAGGGACACGGGGACAGGGACCAGAGGGGATGGAGGGACACAGGGACAGGGAGCAGAGGAGATGGACGGACAGGATGGAGGAACATGGGGACAAGACGGGACGGAGGGGACACGGGCTGGAAGGGACACGGGGGGACACAGCCGGGGATAGGGGGCAGCCGGGCCGGGGGTTCCCACCGGGTGACGCCGTGCCCCAGGAGGACTACTACGTCACCCCCGACCGGCTGTGGATCCCCCTGCGCTGGGTGGCCCCGGAGCTGCTGGAGGAGACGCGCGGGACCCTCTCCGTGGTGGACCAGAGCAAGGAGAGCAACGTCTGGTGAGCCCAGTGCAGGGACGGGACCGCCGGCCGCCCGCTGTCACCCGGCCCCGATGCGACGGCCCCGTGGCGTCCCAGTGCCACAGTGTTGCCGTGTCCTGGTGCCACGGTGTCCCCGGTGTGACGGTGTTGCAATGCCCCCCCGTGCTGCAGTGCGATGGTGTCCCAGTGCTGTGGTGTCCAGGTGTGACGGTGTTGCAATGCTGTGGTGCAACAGTATCCCAGCATCATAGTGTCTGGCTGTAGGTGGTGTTGCAATGCCACGGTGCGATGGCGTCCCAGTGCCATGGTGTCCGGGTGTGACAGTGTTGCAATGCCGTGGTGCAAGAGTGTCCCAGTGTCGTGGTGTCTGGGTGTGATGGTGTTGCAATGCCGTGGTGCAACCATTTCCCAGTGCAGTGGTGTCCAGGTGTGACGGTGTTGCAATGCAGTGATGTGACAGCATCCCAGTGTTGTCATGTACAGGAGTGACAGTGTTGCAATATCATGATGTGACAGCATCCCAGTGTTGGGATGTCCGGGTGTGATGGTGTTGCAATGCCATGGTGCGACGGTGTCCCAGCGTTGGGGGTGTCCGGGTGTGACAGCGTTGCAAAGCCGCGGTGCGACGGTGTCCCATCGCCACGGCATCCGGGTGCGACGGTGCAGCAAGGCTGCAGCGGCCGGGGGAGTCCGGGCGTTGCGACATCCCGGTGCGACGGTGCGGGCACCCGCTCGGCAGGTCGCTGGGGGTGACGCTCTGGGAGCTGTTCGAGTTCGGCAGCCAGCCCTACCGGCACCTCTCCGACGAGGAGGTCCTGGCCTACGTGGTGCGGGAGCAGCAGATGACGCTGGCCAAGCCCCGCCTCAAGCTGCCCCACTCCGACTATTGGTGAGCCTCGCGCCGACTGTAGCCTCCCGGGTGTCCTCCTCCCGTCCCTCCGGCTGTAGGTGCCCAGCTGGGCTTTCACCATCTCCCTCTCTGGCTGTAGTCTCCCAGGTGTCCTCCTCCCGTCCCTCCGGCTGTAGGTGCCCAGCTGGGCTTTCACCATCTCCCTCTCCAGCTGTAGTCTCGTAGTCGCCCTCACTCCATTCCTCCGGCTGTTTTCCTGGCTCTCCCTTCACCATCTCTCCCCTGCCAGGGGTAGTTTGTGCTGTCCTTAGTCTGTTCCTCCGGCTGTAGCCTTCCAGCCATCCTTGCCTCATCCCTCCGACTGTAGCCTCGCAGCTCTCCCTCCATCCCTCTGGCTGTAGCCTCCTGGGCCATCCCACCACCATCTCTCCAGGTGTAGCCTCCCGGCCATCCCTCCCATCTCCATCTCTCCAGCTGTAACCTCGCAGCTGTTCCTCCATCTCTCCAGTTGTAGTCTCCTGCCTGTTCCTCCACCTCTCCAGCTGTAGCCTCCTGGCCATCTCCCCATCTCTCTGGCTGTAGCCTCCTGCCCATTCCTCCACCTCTCCGGCTGTAGCCTCCTGGCCATCCCTCCATCTCTCTGGCTGTAGTCTTCCAGCCATTCTCCCATCTCTCTGGCTGTAGTCTCCCGGCTGTCCCTCCATCTCTCTGGCTGTAGTCTCCCGGCTGTCCTCACCCCGTCCCTCGGGCCGTAGCCTCCCTGTGCCCCAGTGCGGTCCGGTCTGGGGGAGGTCGCTGACGGCGTCGCCGGTCGCAGGTTCGAGGTGCTGCAGTCGTGCTGGCGCCCGGCACCGCAGCGTCCCTCGCTGGAGGAGCTGCACCGGCGGCTGAGCTGGCTGCTGCGAGAGCGGCCGGCCGGGCGGCCGGGGAGCCGGCGCGGGGTCTCGCTCCGACCCCGACGCTCCTCCACCTCCATCTCGCCGCCGCCGCCGGCCCGGCCGCCCTCCGCCTTCCCGCTGCTCGACGGCTTCCCGGGCCCGGACCTGGACGACGTGCTCACCGTCACCGAGAGCAGCCGGGGCCTCGGCTTCGAGTACCTGTGGGAGCGCGGGCGGCCCGGCGGTAAGGCGTCAACCGGCGGCGGCGGCGCCAGCAACGGCGGGTTGGCGGTGCCGGGCGTCAACCCTTTCTTGGAGGGGTTGGGGACGCCCGGGGTGGTGCCGGTCATCAGCGCCCGGAGCCCGTCGGTGAGCAGCGAGTATTACATCCGGCTGGAGGAGCCCGGTGGCGCCCGCTCGCCCGGCGGCAACCCCTGGCCGGCGGCCGCCCGCCGCGGGCTCAACCCCTTCCGCGGGGTGCAGGAGACGTCGCTGTCGGAGCCGCCGCCGCCGCCGCCACGGGGCTGGCGCCAGCGGGGAGCCCCCGGCCGCCGGCCCCGGCGCGGCAGCGACTCGTCCCTGCGGGCCGAGCGGGGCTCGCTGGCCGACGGCGCGCCCGAGCCGCCGCCGCCGGGGACGTCCCCGTGGGCGCAGATGTCCCCTTCGGCGCTGGAGATGTCGCCTTTGGCATCGGAGAGGTCGCCGTGGGCCCAGACGTCCCCTTCGGCACCGGACGCGGCCCCTTCGGCGCCGGGGATGCCCCCGTGGGCGCAGGAGATGTCACCTTCGGCACGAGAGATGGCCCCGTGGGAGACGTCCCCTTCGGCACCAGGGAGATCCCCATGGCAGCAGGACGCGTCCCCTTCGGCACCAGAGATGTCACCTTCGGCGCCAGAGACGTCCCCATGGCAGCAGATGTCACCTTCAGCACCGGAGATGTCACCTTCGACACGAGAGATGTCCCCGTGGGAGCAGATGTCCCCTTCAGCACCAGAGACGTCCCCATGGCAGCAGGACGCGTCCCCTTCGGCACCAGAGACGTCACCTTCAGCACGACAGATGACCCCACGGGCGCAGGAAACGTCCCCTTCGGCACTGGGGACGTCCCCGTGGGCACAGATGTCCCCTTTGGCACCAGAGACGTCCCCGTCCGTGCAAGAGACGACCCTGTGGGCGCAGATGTCACCATCGGCACCGGAGACGTCCCCTTCCGCGCAAGAGATGACCCTGTGGGCGCAGATGTCACCATCGGCACCGGAGACGTCCGCTTTGGCACCGGAGACAACCTCGTGGACGCAGACGTCACCTTCGGCGGCAGAGACGTCACCTTGGACGGCAGCGACAGCGTCCAGGACACAAGGGACGTCCCCGTGGGCGCACATGTCCCCTTCGGCACGAGGCACGTCCCCATGGGCCCAGGAGACGTCACCTTCGGCGGCAGAGACGTCCCCTTGGACAAAAGCGACGTCCCCGCGGGGGCAGGAGATGTCCTCAGAGACGTCCCCGCGGTCACCGTCCCCTCGGGGAGAAGCGACAGCATCCAGGGGGCAGGACGCGTCCCCTTTGGTGCAAGGGACGTCCCCTTGGACAGCAGGGACGTCCCCGTGGGCACCAGAGACGTCACCTTTGCCGCGAGGGACAGGGCCCGGAGCACAGGAGATGCCACCTCTGCCACGTGGGGCGTCCCAGTGGCCACAAGGGACGTCCCCTTGGACGCAAGTGACAGTGCCGGGGCCACCACGGGAGGGTTTTCCCGGGGCGGGCGGGGCCGGAGGGGGCGGGGCCTCCCCCCTGGCTCCGCCCGCCCCCATCCTGCCCCCAGGGGCCGGGGACCTCTGGGGTCCCCTGCCAGGGTCCCCCTTCCCGGCAGTGGTGGGCGCCGGCATCCCCGTGGCCGTGGCCGTGCCACCGCTGGCCACGCTGGCCGAGGGCCCCGAGGAGGAGAGGGTGGCCCTGGTGGCCGGGGCCCTCGGGGACGGTCCACTGGCCACTCTGTGGCCAGCCGGGGCCACCACCCGGCCACCCGCGGCCACCGGGGGCTGCTCCCCAAGGGGGGACCTGGAGAGGTGCCAAGAGACGTCCCCAAAGGGGCCCCAGGAAAGGTCCCCAAAGGGGTCCCCAGGGAGGTGCCAAGAGACGTCCCCAAAGGGATCCCCGGAGATGTCCCCAAAGGGGTCCCCAGAGAGGTGCCAAGGGATGTCCCCAAAGGGGACCCCAGGGAGGTGCCAAGGGATGTCCCCAAAGGGATCCCCGGAGATGCCCCCGAAGGGATCCCTGGAGATGTCCCAAGAGACATGCCATGGGATGTCCCCAAAGAGATGCCAAGTGATGTCTCCAAAGGGGTCCCCAGAGAGGTCCCCAAAGGGATCCCTGGAGATGTCCCAAGAGACGTGCCATGGGCTGCCCCTAAAGAGGTGCCCAGTGATGTCCACAAAGGGGTCCCCAGAGAGGTCCCCAGAGAGATGCCATGGGATGTCCCCAAAAGGGTCCACAAAGAGGTGCCAAGTGATGTCTCCAAGGAGGTCCCAAGGGATGTCCCCAAAGGGGTCCCCAGAGAGGTGCCAAGGGATGTCCCCAAAGGGATCCCTGGAGATGTCCCAAGAGAGGTGCCAAGAGATGTCCCCAAAGGGATCCTTGGAAACCTGTCCAAAGGGGTCCCCGAAGGGGTCCCCAAAGAGGTGCCAAGAGATGTCCCCAAAAGGGACCCCAGAGACGTGCCAAGAAATGTCCCCAAAGGGGTCCTTGGGGAGGTGCCCAGAAGGGGACCCCAAAAGGTGTCCCAAGAGGTCCCCAGAGAAGTCACCCAAGAGGACCCCGAAAGGGGCTCCAAGGAGGTGCCCAGAGACGTCCCCGAAGGGGTCCCCAGCCAAGTCCTCAAAGGGATCCCCAAGGAGGTGCTCAGAGATTTCCCCAAAGGGGTCCCCGGCCAAGGCCTCAAAGGGGTCCCCCAAGAGGTGCCTAGAGGTGTCCCCGAAGAGGTCCCCAGCCAAGTCCCCAAAGGCGTCCCCAAGGAGGTGCCCGGAGAAGTCCCCAACAGGATCCCCACGGAGATGTCCAGTCAGATCCCCAAAGGGGTCCCCAAGGAGGTGTCTGGAGATGTCCCCAAAGGGATCCCCAAAGAGATGCCCGGAGATGTCCCCAAAGGGCTCCCCAAGGAGGCGCCCGGAGATGTCCCCAAAGGGCTCCCCAAGGAGGCGCCCGGAGATGTCCCCAAAGCGGGCCCTGACGACGTCCCCAAAAGGGTCCCCAGCCAGGCTCCCGGGCGGTTCCTCGGAGCCATCCCCAAAAGGGTCCCCCGAGGGGCCCCCGGAGCTGCCCCCAAAGGGGCCCCCCGACACGTCCCCCGGGGGGTCCCCGGCCGCCCCCCGTCCCGGGGCCGGCGGCGAGGGGACAGAGGCGCGGCGGCCGCGGCGGGGGGACGTCATCGTCGTCGCCGCCGCCGCCGCCGCCGGAGGGGTCGGGGCGGGTGCCGGCGGGGGGGCCGCCCCGGGGCCGCCGGGGCCCCGGCGTGGGCCAGGGGGCGTCCCCGGCGAGGGGGGGTTCGTGGTGCAGGTGTGCCAGGAGCGGCTGCAGGTCACCCTGCGGGAGGACGTCACCCGCAACCTGCTGGCCCCCCGCCAGCGGCCCGGGGACGGGGACGGCGGCGGGGGGGGGGACGGGGGCCACGCGGCCCCCCCGGCCCCCGGGCCGCCACCGCCGCCCCCCCCGAGCAGCGCCGATATCCGAGGTGGGTGAGGGACAGGGGGGACATTGGGGCACTGGGGGAGGGGGGGCAGGGGGGCCCTCTTGGCCTCCCCTCCCCCCTCCCCCGGGTCCCATGTTTTGACCCTTTTTGTGCCGTTTCTCTCTGCCCCCCCCACCCCTGTGTGTGACCCTGACCCCCAACCTGCCCCGTTGTCCCTCTCCGACCCCCAACCTGCCCCCCCACGGGTCCCATTGCCTCTCTCTGCCCCCCTATGTGCCCCTATTGCCCTTCTCTGCCCCCAACTGACCCCCATTGCCCCCTCTGACCCCCAACATGCCCCTGCTGCCCCTCTCTGCCCCCCAACCTACCTCTGTGCCCCTTCTCTGCCCCCCAACCTGCCCCATTGTCCCCCTTTACAACCCCTAACCTGCTCTTATTGCCCCCCTCTGCCCCCTGTGTGTCCCTATTGCCCCTGTCCAACCTCAACCTGCCTCTATTGCCCCTCTCTGCCCCATAAACTGCCCCCATTGCCCCTCTCCGACCCCTAACCTGCCTCTATTGCTCCTCTCTGCCCCATGAACTGTCCCCAATGCCCCTCTCCGACCCCTAACCTGCCCCTATTGCCCCCTGTGCCCCATAAACTGCCTCTATTGCCCCTCTCCGACCCCCAACTGGCACTGTTGCCCCTCTCGACCCCCAACCGGCCCTGTTGCCCCTCTCTGCCCCATAAACTGCCCCATAAACTGCCCTTATTGCCCCTCTCTGCCCCCAACCTGCCCCTATCGCCCCTCTCCAACCCCCAACCTGCCCCTATCACCCCTCTCGACCCCCAACCGGCCTTGTTGCCCCTCTCCGACCCCCAACCGGCCCTCTTGCCCCTCTCTGACCCCTCTCTGCCCCATAAACTGCCCCTACTGCCCCATAAACTGCCCCCATTGCCCCTCTCTGCCCCCAACCTGCCCCTATCGCCCCTCTCGACCCCCAACCGGCCCTGCTGCCCCTCTCTGCCCCATAAACTGCCCTTATTGCCCCTCTCCGACCTCCAATTGGCCCCTATCGCCCCTCTCGACCCCCAATCGGCCCCTATCGCCCCTCTCCGACCCCCAATCGGCCCCTATCGCCCCTCTCCGACCCCCAACCGGCCCCTATCGCCCCTCTCGACCCCCAACCGGCCCCTATCGCCCCTCTCTGCCCCCCAATCTGCCCCTATCGCCCCTCTCTGCCCCACAAACTGCCCCCGTGGCCCCTCTCCGCCCCCCGAACCCCCTCCCCCGCCCGGCCGCAGCCAAGGCGTCGCGGCTGTCGCTGTCGCTGCCGCCGCTGGCCCTGCGGCCCTTCCCCAGCCGGGGCCGGCGGACGGCGCGCTGGCAGGCGGCGGAGGCGCGGCGGGGCCCGGCGGCGGCCGAGGAGGAGGAGGAGGACGACGAGGAGGAGGAGGACGAGGAGGAGGACGAGGAGGAGGACGAGGAGGAGGAGGCGGCGGCGGCGGCGGGGGGAGGCCGGGCCGGGGCCGGGCCGGTGCCGCTGGTCGTGAGCCGCTGCGACGGGCGCGGCCTGCGCGGCCTCCTCAAGCCGCCGCGCGCCGCGGCCGGGGCGCAGGCGCAGGCGCAGTCGGAGGCGGCGGCCGAGGCGCAGGCGCAGGCGCAGGCGCAGGCGGAGCTGGCGCTGGCGCGCAAGCGCAAGATGGTCTCCTTCTTCGATGACGTCACCGTCTACCTCTTCGACCAGGTTGTGTGGGGTTGGGGGGGGCGGGGCTGGGCGCGGGTTGGGGGCGGGAAGGGAGGGTGCGGCGCTCCCATTGGCCGAGACGGCGGGTGGGCGGGGGAGGGCGGGACTTGGCGGATTGGAGAGGGGGCGTGGCCAGCGCGCGCGGGGCGGGGGCGGCGGGGAGGCTTGCCATAGCACGGGGGCGGGGCTTCGTGGCTTGGGGGCGGGGCTTCGTGGCTTGGGGGCGGGGCCGGCGCTGACGTGTGTCGCCCCCGGCCGCCGCCAGGAGACGCCCACCAACGAGTTGAGCTGCCAGAGCGGCGCCGAGGCCGAGGGCGCCGCCCCCGACGGCCCCGGTGGGTGGGTGGGTGGGTGGGTGCGCGCGCGCCCCCTGGCGGCGGGGCGGGGGGGGTCCTGCCCCATAGCGGGGAGGGGGTGGTGGACACATTGGGGGGGGGGTCTCTGCCCCATATCTGGGGGGGGTCATGGACACATGGGGGGGGTCCCTACCCCGTAGCTGGGGGTCTCCGCCCCATAGCTGGGGGTCCTGGGCCCATGGGGGGGTCCCTGCCCCATAGCTGGGGGGGGTCCTGGACACATGGGGGGGTCTCTGCCCCATAGCTGGGGGGGTCCTGGACACATGGGGGGGGTCCCTGCCCCATAGCTGGGGGGGTCCTGGACACATGGGGGGGGTCCCTACCCCGTAGCTGGGGGTCTCTGCCCCATAGCTGGGGGTCCTGGGCCCATGGGGGGGGTCCCTGCCCCATAGCTGGGGGGGGTCCTGGACACATGGGGGGTTCTCTGCCCCATAGCTGGGGGGGGTCCTGGACACATGGGGGGGGTCTCTGCCCCATAGCTGGGGGGGGTCCTGGGCCCATGGGGGGGTCCCTGTCCCATAGCTGGGGGGTCTCTGCCCCATAGCTGGGGGGGGTCCTGGACACATGGGGGGGTCTCTGTCCCATAGCTGGGGGTCTCCGCCCCATAGCTGGGGGTCCTGGGCCCATGGGGGGGGGTCCCTGCCCCATAGCAGGGGGTCCTGGCCTCACGGGGGGGTCCTGGCCCCATAGCTGGGGGTTCTCTGCCCCATAGCAGGGGTCTTGGCCCCACAGGGGGGGTCCCTGCCCCATAGCAGGAGGTCTCTGCCCCATAGCAGGGGGTCCTGGGCCCATGGAGGGGGTCCCAGCCCCATAACAGGGTGTCCTGGCCCCACGGGGGGGGTCCCCACCCCATAGCGGGGTCCCGCTGACCCCCGGCGCGGCCTGCAGGCGGGTCCCCCAGGGGGGAGGCCGAGCCGGGCCCCCCCGGTGCCCCCCAGCCCCCCGGCGAGCCCCGGCGCGGCACCCGCTTCACCGTGTCGCCCGCCCTCGAGCCCCCCCGGGGCCCCCCCGAGCCCGAGCGCCCCACGGCCCGTGAGTGGGGCTGGGGGGGGCTGGGGGGGAGCTATGAGGCTGGAGGGGGCTCCTGGGGGGGGGGCTGGAGGGCTGGAGGGGGCTCCGTGGGGGGGGTCTGTGGGGCTGGGGGGGAGCTATGGGGCTGGAGGGGGCTCCGTGGGGGGGGTCTATGGGGCTGAGGGGCAGCTATGGGGCTGGAGGGGGCTCCGTGGGGGGGGGTCTATGGGGCTGGGGGGGAGCTATGAGGCTGGAGGGGGCTCCTGGGGGGGGGCTGGAGGGCTGGAGGGGGCTCCGTGGGGGGGGTCTATGGGGCTGGGGGGGAGCTATGGGGCTGGAGGGGGCTCTGTGGGGGGGTCTATGGGGCTGAGGGGCAGCTATGGGGCTGGAGGGGGCTCCGTGGGGGGGTTCTGTGGGGCTGGGGGCTCCATGGGGACATCTATGGGGCTGGATGGGGCTCTGTGGGGGGGGGTCTATGGGGCTAGGGGCTCCATGGGGGGTCTATGGGGCTGGGCGGGGGTCTATGGGGCTGGAGGGGGCTCTGTGGGGGGGACTATGGGGCTGGAGGGGGCTCCATGGGGGGGTCTATGGGGCTGGGGGGGTCTATAGGGTGCTGACCCCCCCCTTCCCTTGCAGCCCCCATCGAGCACTGAGCCGGGGGCCGGTCCTGCCCCCCCCCACGGCGCTGCCCCCCGGGACCCCCGGACCCGCCCGGGGGGCGCCGCCCCCCAGCACCTTTTCTACAGTGACTTTGGGGGGTTTCACCCCAAAAACGGGGGGGTGCCCCCCCTCCCCTGTGCCAAAATGGGGGGGTCTGCCCCCCCTGAGACCCCGACCCAGCGAGGGGGGGCCCAGCCCCCCATGTAGCCCCCCCCGGTGCCCGACTGGGGGGTCCTGTGGTGACCCCAGCCCCCCCCACAGCGATGGGGGGGGCCCAAACTGGGGGGGAGGGTTGAGGGGGGGGTCGCATTAAAGGACAACGGAGACCTGGCTTTTACTGGGCGCAGCATGGAGAGCACTGGTTTGTACTGGGGGGGCACTGGTGCTGAGCGGGGAGCACTGGTGCGGACTGGAGGGGGCACTGGTTTGTGCTGGGGGGGACTGGTGTGGACTGGGGGGGGCACTAGTGCGGAGTGGGGGGGGCATTGGTTTTGGGGGGTCTGCCTCCCTCCTTACTGGTTTATACTGGGCACGGGGCTCTGTCGCACTGGTTGGGCTGGGAGAGACGAGGGGGGGGGCAAAACCCAAATAAAACCGGAAAAGGTGCAAAAACGGGGTGGGGGGGCTGCTCCCGGGCCCCCCCATCCCAGGGACCCCCCCCCAGTGCTCCCAGTACCCCCACAACTGGTCCCACTCGGGGCTCTCCCAGTAAAGCTGCTTTTGGGGGGGGCCAGGACCCCCCGAGCTCCCATCTTCCCCCCCCGGGGGGGGGTGGGGGGTTGGTGCCCCCCCAGTCCCTCCCAGTGCCCCCAGCACCCACCTGGGCCCATCCCAGTCCCTCCCAGTGCCCACAGGACTCCCCCCAGTGCTCCCCCAGTCCTTCCCAGTGCCCCCAGTGCCCACCTGGGCCCATCCCAGTCCCTCCCAGTGCCCCCCAGTGCCCCCCAGTCCCCCCAGTCCCTCCCAATGCCCCCAGTGCCCACCTGGGCCCATCCCAGTCCCTCCCAGTGCCCCCAGAAACCCCCCAGTGCCCCCCCCAGTCCCTCCCAGTCTCTCCCAGTGCCCACATGGGCCCTTCCCAGTCCCTCCCAGTGCCCACAGGACCCCCCAGTGCCCCCCCAGTCCCTCCCAGTCTCTCCCAGCACCCACCTGGGCCCATCCCAGTCCCTCCCAATGCCCCCAGTGCCCACCTGAGCCCTTCCCAGTTCCTCCCAGTGCCCCCAGGACCACCCCAGTGCCCCCCCCGGTCCCTCCCAGTGCCCCCAGTGCCCACCTGAGCCTCGCGCGGGGCGGGGCTTCTATTAGCATAAAGGGGCGGGGCATCCCTCAGCTCATTTCCATATTTAAAGCAACAGCAGCCGCGAAACCCTCCCCCCCCGAGGTGTGGGGCTGGGGGGGAAGCTGGGGGGGGTCCCGGGGCGGATTGAGAAGGGAGGGGCAGGTTGGGGGGGATCTGTGGGGCAGATTGTGGGGGTTATGGGGCAAGTTGGGGGGCTGGGGTCAGATTAGGGGGGCCTATGGGGCAGTTGGGGGTCTGTGGGGCAGACTGGGGGTCGGGGGGCAGGTTGGGAGGGTTGGGGGTCAGATTGGGGGGTCTGTGGGGCAATTGGAGGGGCTGGGGGGCAGATCGGGGGGGCTGGGGGCAGATCAGGGTGGTGGGGGCAATCGGGGGGGCCTATGGGGCAGTTGGGGGGGCTGGGGAGGCAGATCAGGGTGGTTGGGAGCAGATTGGGGCGTCTGTGGGGCGGTTGGGGGGCTGGGAGTCAGATCCGAGGGGTCTATGGGTCAGATCGGGGGGCTAGGGGTCAGATCGGGGGGTCTGTGGGGCAATTGGAGGGGCTGGGGGCAGATCAGGGTGGTTGGGAGCAGATCGGGGGGGGCCTATGGGGCAGTTGAGGGGGTTGGGGGTCAGAGTGGGGGGTCTGTGGGGCAGCTGGAGGGTTGAGGGGTCAGATTGGGGGGGTCTGTGGGGCAGTTGGGGTGGTTGGGGGTCAGATTGGGGGGTCTGTGGGGCAGCTGGGGGGTCTGGGGGCAGATCGGGGGGTCTGTGGGGCAGATCGGGTTGATTGGGGGCAGATTGGGGGGTCTATGGGGCAATTGGGGGGGCCGGGGGCAGATCAGAGTGGTTGGGGGTCAGATCGGGGGGTCTGGGGGCAGATCGGGGGGCTGGGGGGCAGCTGGGGGGTCTGGGGGCAGATCGGGGTGGTTGGGGGTCAGATCGGGGGGTCTGTGGGGCAATTGGGGGCCTGGGGGGCAGATCAGGGGGTCTGTGGGGCAGTTAGGGGGGGTCTGGGGTCAGATCGGGGTGGTTGGGGGCAGATCGGGGTGGTTGGGGGTCAGATCGGGGGGTCTGGGGGGCAGTTGGGGGTCTGGGGGGCAGATCAGGGTGGTTGGGGGTCAGATCAGGGGGTCTGGGGGCAGATCGGGGGGTCTGGGGGGCAGTTGAGGGGGTCTGGGGGGCAGATCGGGGTGGTTGGGGGGCAGATCGGGGGGTCTGGGGGGCAGTTGGGGGGGTCTGGGGGCAGATCGGGGTGGTTGGGGGGCAGATCGGGGGGTCTGGGGGGCAGTTGGGGGGGTCTGGGGGCAGATCGGGGTGGTTGGGGGGCAGATCAAGGGGGTCTGGGGGCAGATCGGGGGGTCTGGGGGCAGTTGGGGGGGTCTGGGGGGCAGATTGGGGTGGTTGGGGCAGATCGGGGTGGTTGGGGGTCAGATAGGGGGGTCTGGGAGGCAGTTGGGGGGGTCTGGGGGCAGATCGGGGTGGTTGGGGGGCAGATCAAGGGGTCTGGGGGGCAGTTGGGGGGGTCTGGGGGCAGATTGGGGGGGCTGTGGGACAGCTGGGGGGTCTGGGGGGCAGTTGGGGGGGTCTGGGGGGCAGATCGGGGGGTCTGGGGGCAGATCGGGGGGGCTGGGGGCAGATCGGGGGGGCTGGGGGGCAGATCGGGGGTCAATGGGGGCAGCTGGGGAGGGGGGGGTCCGTGTCCCCGCGCACACGCGTGTGCCCCTCCCCGTGCGCCGGGGCCGTGACCCCGGGGGCAGCCGCCGGCCGGGGGCCCAGGCGTCCGGGCCCCCCCCTCCCCGCTCCGCCGTAATCCCCCCTCCCCCCCGCCCCCCGCCCGGACGCCTGGGCCCTCCCTGCTGCCCGGAGCCCATTAAGCGCCAGGTCGGGGCGGCAGCAGGTCGCGGGAGCCGGGCGGCGCCTCGCACACGCGTGTGCCGGCACACGCGTGGAGGGAGGGGGGGGCGCACAGGTAGGGGAGGGGGGACGCGCAGGGGCGTGCGGGAGGGGGGGTTGGCGGGGGGGGGCTTGCGCGGCACACGCGTGTGCGCGGGGGGAGGCGGGGGGCGCACGCGCACCTCTCACAGGGCGGGTGCATCGCACACGCGTGTGCACGGGCGGGGAGCCGGCTGCGTCGCACGTGTGCGTGCGAGGATAGCGCGCTCGGTGCATTGCACACGCGTGTGCACGGGCGGGAAGGCGGGTGCATCGCACACGCGTGTGCACGGCTGGGAAGCCAGCTGCGTCGCACGTGTGCGTGCGAGGATAGTGCGCTCGGTGCATCGCACACGCGTGTGCACGGGCGGGAAGCCGGGTGCACCGCACGCACACGTGCACAAGCAGGATATTGGGTGCATCACTCGCACGCGTGCCCGGGCAGCTGGTTAGGAGCGTCGCACGTGCGCGTGTGAGGATAGTGAGCCGGGTGCATCGCACGGGCAGGAAGCTGGGTGCATCGCACGGGCGCGTGGGAGCATAGTGCGCTCGGTGCATTGCACGAGCGTGTGCACGGGCAGGCCGTCGGGTGCATTGCATGCGTGAGCATAGCGCAGTCGCTGCATTGCACGAGCGTGTGCACGAGCAGGTCACTAGGTGCATTGCACGGGCGAGCATAGCACACTTGGTGCACTGCACGAGCGTGTGCAAGGGCAGGTCACCCAGTGCACCGCACGGGCGCGTGCGAGCGTAGCACACACAGTGCATTGCACAAGCGTGTGCACGGGCAGGTCACCAGGTGCATTGCACGGGCGCATGTGAGCGTAGCGCGCTCAGTACATTGCACGAGCGTGTGCAAGGGCAGGTCACCCAGTGCACCGCACGGGCGCGTGCGAGCGTAGCACACACAGTGCATTGCACGAGCGTGTGCACGGGCAGGCCGCCGGCTGCGCCGCCCGCGTAGGGGGCCGGCGGGGCGTCGCACGCGCGCGTGCACGAGGCGGGGGGGGGGGGCGCAGCCGCCATGGGGCCGGCGGGCCTGGCCTGGGCGGTGCTGGGGGCGGTGCTGGGGGCGGCGGGGGCCGAGCTGGCGCTGCCGCGCTTCGTGTGCAGCCCGCTGCCGCCGGCCGCCGAGGCGGCCTGCGGGGCCGGCTCGCACGAGGAGGCGGCGGCGGCGCACGAGGAGGCGGCGGCGGCGCACGAGGAGGCGCGGGGCACCATCCTGCGGCTGCGCGAGGCGCTGGTGCGGCAGCGCGAGGCCCTGCTGGAGCAGCGGCAGGCCGCCGGCGAGCTGGCCGCCAAGCTGGCCCGCTGCGAGGCCGCCCGGGCCGCCGGGCCGGCGCACGAGCGTGAGCCGCCGGCCGCCGCCGCCGCCGCCGCCGCCGCCGGGCGGGCGCTCGAGGCCCTGCGCCAGCGGCTGCAGCAGCTGCAGGTAGGCGCCCTCGTGCCGACGCCCCTCGTGCCGACGCCCCTCGTGCAAAGCTCCCTCGCGCCGACGTCCCTCGTGCCGACGACCCTCGTGCAAACGCCCCTCGTGCCAACGCCCCTCGTGCAAAGCTCCCTCGCGCCGACGTCCCTCGTGCCGACGACCCTCGTGCAAATGACCCTCGTGCAAAGCTCCCTCGCGCCGACATCCCTCGTGCAAACATCCCTCGTGCAAACGGCCCTCGTGCAAAGCTCCCTTGTGCCAATGCCCCTCGTGCAAACATCCCTCGTGCCAATGACCCTCATGCAAAGCTCCCTCGTGCAAAGCTCCCTCGTGCCAATGCCCCTCGTGCGACATCCCTCATGCAAACGTCCCTCGTGCAAACATCCCTCGTGCAAACGGCCCTCGTGCAAAGCTCCCTCGTGCCAATGCCCCTCGTGCAAACATCCCTCATGCCAATGACCCTCATGCAAAGCTCCCTCGTGCAAAGCTCCCTCGCGCTGACGTCCCTCGTGCAAACATCCCTCGTGCAAATGACCCTCATGCAAACATCCCTCGTGCAAACGGCCCTCGTGCAAAGCTCCCTCGTGCCAATGCCCCTCGTGCAAACATCCCTCATGCCAATGACCCTCATGCAAAGCTCCCTCGTGCAAAGCTCCCTCGCGCTGACGTCCCTCGTGCAAACATCCCTCGTGCAAATGACCCTCGTGCAAAGCTCCCTCATGCCAATGCCCCTCGTGCAAACACCCCTCGTGCAAACATCCCTCGTGCAAATGACCCTCATGCAAAGCTCCCTCGTGCAAATGTCCCTCGTGCAAAGCTCCCTCATGCGACGTCCCTCGTACAAATGTCCCTCATGTAAACGTCCCTCGTGCAAAGCTCCCTCGTGCTAACGACCCTCGTGCAAATGACCCTCATGCAAACGTCCCTTGTGCAAATGTCCCTCATGTAAACGTCCCTCGTGCAAATGTCCCTCATGTAAACGTCCCTCGTGCAAAGCTCACTCGTGCAAACACCCCTCGTGCAAGGCACCCTCGTGCAAATGTCCCCGGTGTGAGGCGCCCTTATGCAAAGCTCTTTTGTGCAAACATCCCTCGTGCAAATGCCCCTCGTGCAAAACTCCCTCGTGCAAAGCTCCCTCGTGCAACCCCCCCCCCACGCACGACCCCCCCCTCGTGCCCCCGCCCCGCTCCCTGCACCCCTTGGTCCCTGGCTGGGGTTGGGGGGGGGGAGGGATTGCGTGCAGGAGAGGGCCCAGGCGTCCGGGCCCCCCCGCGGCGGCATTAACCCCGTGATCCTCTTTGGGCACCATCTGCCGGAGCCGGTGCCCTTGAGCCAGGGGGGGGGGGGCCGGACGCCTGGGCCCCCCGGGGGGGGGTTGTGGGGCAGGAGGGGGGATGTGGGGCAGGAGAGGGGTGTTGTGGGGCAGGACGGGGGGGTTGTGGGGCAGGATGGGGGGTTGTGGGGCTGTGGGGGGGTTGTGGGGCAGGAGAGGGTGTTGTGGGGCAGGACGGGGGTGTTGTGGGGCAGAAGGGGGGTTGTGGGGCAGGAGAGGGGGGTTGTGGGGCAGGACGGGGGGGTTGTGGGGCAGGAGAGAGGGGTTGTGGGGCAGGACGGGGGGGTTGTGGGGCAGGAGAGAGGGGTTGTGGGGCAGGACGGGGGGGTTGTGGGGCAGGAGGGGGGTTGTGGGGCAGGATGGGGGGTTGTGGGGCAGGAGGGGGGTTGTGGGGCAGGAGGGGGGGTTGTGGGGCAGGACGGGGGGTTGTGGGGCTGGAGGGGGGGTGGTGGGGCAGGACGGGGGGTTGTGGGGCAGGATGGGGGGGTTGTGGGGCAGGAGAGGGGGGTTGTGGGGCAGAAGGGGGGTTGTGGGGCAGGAGGGGGGTTGTGGGGCTGGAGGGGGGGTGTTGTGGGGCAGGACGGGGGGTTGTGGGGCAGAAGGGGGGTTGTGGGGCAGGACGGGGGGGTTGTGGGGCAGGAGAGGGGGGTTGTGGGGCAGGAGGGGGGATGTGGGGCAGGAGGGGGGATGTGGGGCTGTGGGGGGGGGTGTGGGGCAGGACGGGGGGTTGTGGGGCTGTGGGAGGGGTTGTGGGGCAGGACGGGGGTGTTGTGGGGCAGGACGGGGGGGTGGTGGGGCAGGACCGTGGGGCCGGTGGTGACGCTGCCCCCCAGCTCAGCGCCAACGGTTCGGGGCTGTGGGAGGCCCTGGGGCAGCAGCCGGGCGCCCTGGAGATGCCACCCCGTCGCCCCGGCAACGGCACCCGGCCCCACGGCGACCACGGTCACCGGGGCGACCGCCATGGGGACCACGGCCACCACCCCGGCCACCACCCCGGCCACCACCACGGCCACTACGGCCACCACCACGACGACCGCGGCGACCACCACAGCGACCACGGCCACCACCACGGCCACCACGGTGACGAGCACGGCAACCACGGCAACCACCACGGCGACCATGGTGACCACGGTGACCGCCACGGTGACCACAGCAAGCTCCATGCTCACCATGGTGACCACCACGGCAACCACCACGGTGACCATGGCGACCACGGCAAGCACAGCGACCACAACAAGCTTCATGGTCACCATGGCGACCACCACGGCGACCACCACGGCAACCACGGTGACCACCACAGCGACCACGGCAAGCACAGCGACCACAACAAGCTCCATGGTCACCATGGCGACCACCATGGTGACCACCACGGCAACCACGGTGACCACCACAGCGACCACGGCAAGCACAGTGACCACAACAAGCTCCATGGTCACCATGGCGACCACTATGGCGACCACGGTGACCACCACAGCGACCACGGCAAGCACAGCGACCACGGCAAGCTCCATGGTCACCATGATGACTACCACGGCAACCATGGCAACCACCACGGTGACCATGGCGACCACGACGATGACCACGGCGACCATGGTGACCACAGCGAGCACAGCAAGCTCCATGGTCACCATGGTGACCACAGCAAGCACGGTGACCACAGCAACCTCTACAGTCACCATGGTGACCACGGCAAGCAGAGTGACCATGGCAACCTGCACGGCCACCACAGTGACCACAGCAAGCTCAGTGACTACAGCAACCTCTACAGTCACCACGGCAACCTCCACAGCAGCTACCCTGGTCACCACGGTGACCACAGCAAGGACGGCGACCACGGCCACCTCCACGGTCTCCACGGTGACCGCAGCGATCTCCATAGCAACCTCCACGACAACCGCTGGGACGACAGCCATCGCCAGGGTGACCAGGACGGTGGCCACCACGAAGACGGGGACGAAGGTGCAGAGACGGGGGACCGAGGGGGATGGGGACACTCAGGGATGGAGACACCCAAGGGTGGAGAGATGGAGATACCCAGGGATGGAGGGCTGGAGATACCCAGGGATGGAGACACCCAGGGATGGCGGGATGGTGGCAACCAGGGATGGAGACACCCAGGGATGGGAGGATGGTGGCAACCAGGGATGGAGGCACCCAGGAATGGTGGTACTCAAGGATGAAGGGATGGAGACACTCGGGGCGGTGGTACCCAGGGAAGGAGATACCCAGGGATGGAGACACCCAGGGATGGAGGGATGGTGGCACCCAGGGAATGGAGGAATGGAGATACCCAGGGATGGAGATACCCAGGGATGGAGACATCCAGGGATGGAGGGATGGTGGCAACCAGGGATGGAGATACCCAGGGATGGAGACACCCAGGGATGGAGGGATGGAGACACCCGGGGTGGTGGTACCCAGGGATGGAGATACCCAGGGATGGAGACAGCCAGGGATGGGGGGATGGTGGCAACCAGGGATGGAGATACCCAGGGATGGAGACAGCCAGGGATGGGAGGATGGTGGCAACCAGGGATGGAGGCACCTAGGGATGGTGGTACCCAAGGATGAAGGGATGGAGACACCCGGGGTGGTGGTACCCAAGGGTGGTGGCACCCAGGGACGGTGGTACCCAGGGATGGTGGTACCCGGGGGGGGGGTGTCCCAGCAGCCGGGACCCCCCCCACCACCATGCTAATGGTACTGCAGGCCCGGAGGAGCACCCGGGCGGCCAGCGGCTGCGGTTCGGGGCGGCGGGGGGCCGGGCGGGCGCCCGGGCCGGGGCACCGGGGCGGCGGGCGCTGCGGGCGCTCTCGGCCTGCCTGCGCCTGCGCCCGGCCCCGGCCCCCGCCCTGGGCACCCCCTTCGCCTACGGCCCCCCGGGGCGGCCCCCGGCGCTGGCCCTGCGGGGACGGGGCGGCCACCGCGCCGAGCTGCTGCTCCATGGCCAGGTGAGGGCCATGGGGCTACGGGGGCTGTGGGGCGATGGAGGTTATGGGGCACGGGGGAGTATATGAGGGTCAATGGGGGGTCTATGGGGTCAATGGGGGTCACTGGGGCAGGGGGTCGATGGTGGGTCCCCATGGTGACGTCCCTGTTGACATCCTCAATGCCACCTATGGGTGGTGGCACTGCCCTGGCCCATGGGGGTCCTTGGGAGGTCAATGGGGATCTGTGGGGTGCTATGGGGGGGTCAATGGGGGCCAACGGGGATCACTGGGGCAGGGGGTCGATGGTGGGTCCCCATGCTGACGTCCCTGTTGACATCCTCAATGCCACCTATGGGTGGTGGCACTGCCCTGGCCCGTGGGGGTCCTTGGGAGGTCAATGGGGATCTGTGGGGCAGGCAGGTCCCTGGTGCCACCCCAGTGATGTCCCCGGTGCCACCAGGCGGTGCCGCTGGGGCTATTGCTGTCCCCTGGGCGGTGGCACCACGTCTGTGTCACCTGGACGGCTGCCACCGGGACCTGGCAGAGCTTCCAGGACGGGGCCCCACGGGGACGGGGACAGGGCCTGGCGCCCGGCCACCCGCTGCCACCCACCGGCGTCCTCGTCCTCGGCCACTCCCAGGTAGGGGACACGCCTGGGACATCCCATTCCCTTTCCCTGGTCCCGTGTGCCCATGTCCTGGTGCCACCTGGGGTGTCCTGGCCCCATGTCCTGGTACCATGGAGGTCCCATATCTCCATGTCCTGGTGGCACCTGGGGTGTCCTGGCCCCATGTCCCCATGTCCCCATGTCCTGGTGCCACCTGGGGTGTTCTGGCCCCATGTCCTCATGTCCCCGTGTCCTGGTGCCACCTGGGGTGTCCTGGCCCTGTGTCACCTGGGGTGTCCTGGCCCCGTGTCCCCAAGTCTTTATGTCCTGGTGCCGTGGAGGTGCCATGTCCCCGTGTCCTGGTGGCACCTGGGGTGTCCTGTCCCCACATTCTAGTGCTATGGAGGTCCCATGTCCTGGTGCCACCTGGGGTGTCCTGGCCCCATGTCCTGGTGCCATGGAGGTCCCATATCTCCATGTCCTGGTGGCACCTGGGGTGTCCTGGCCCCATGTCCCCATGTCCCCATGTCCTGGTGCCACCTGGGGTGTCCTGGCCCCATGTCCCCATGTCCCCGTGTCCTGGTGCCACCCGGGGTGTCCTGGCCCCATGTCCTGGTGCCATGGAGGTCCCATATCTCCATGTCCTGGTGCCACCTGGGGTGTCCTGGCCCCATGTCCCCATGTCCCCGTGTCCTGGTGCCACCCAGGGTGTCCTGGCCCCATGTTCTGGTGCCATGGAGGTCCCATGTCGCCATGTCCTGGTGCCACCCAGGGTGTCCTGGCCCCACATCCCGGCGCCGGGGGGGTCCCATGTCCCCGGTGCCAGCGTCCCATGTCCCTGCGCAGGACGCGCCGCCCTTCGTGGGCGACATCACCGACTTCCACCTCTGGAGCCGGGTGCTGGAGCCGGGCGAGATCCGGGCGCTGGCGGCGTGCGGGGCCCAGGCGTCCGGGGACCTGCTGGCCTGGGCCCCCGCCGCGCTGGAGCTGCGCGGCGCCGTCACTGCCCTGCCCTCGGACACCTGCGCCTGAGCCCCCGGACGCCTGGGCCCGCCCCGCGCCCACCCGCCCGGACGCCTGGGCCCACCCACGTTGACCCGCCCAGACGCCTGGGCCCACCCATGCCGACCTGCCCGGACGCCTGGGCCCACCCACGCCCACCCACCTGGACGCCTGGGCCCCAGCAATGCTGACCTGCCCGGACTCCTGGGCCCACCCACGCCCACCCGCCCGGACGCCTGGGCCCCAGCAATGCTGACCCGCCCGGACGCCTGGGCCCACCCACACCGACCCGCCCGGACGCCTGGGCCCCAGCAATGCTGACCTGCCCGGACGCCTGAGCCCACCCATGCCGACCCGCCCGGACGCCTGGGCCCACCCACACTGACCCGCCCGGACGCCTGGGCCCACCCACACCGACCCGCCCGGACGCCTGGGCCCCAGCAATGCTGACCTGCCCGGACACCTGGGCCCACCCACGCCAACCCACCCGGACACCTGGGCCCCAGCAATGCTGACCTGCCCGGACGCCTGGGCCCACCCACACTGACCTGCCCAGACGCCTGGGCCCCAGCAATGCTGACCTGCCCGGACACCTGGGCCCATCCACGCCAACCCGCCCGGACTCCTGGGCCCACCCACGCCCACCCGCCCGGACGCCTGGGCCCACCCACACTGACCCGCCCGGACGCCTGGGCCCACCCACACCGACCCGCCCGGACGCCTGGGCCCCAGCAATGCTGACCTACCCGGACGCCTGGGCCCACTCACACCGACCCGCCCGGACGCCTGGGCCCACCCACACTGACCTGCCCAGACGCCTGGGCCCATCCACACTGACCCGCCCGGACGCCTGGGCCCACTCACACCGACCCGCCCGGACTCCTGGGCCCACCCACGCTGACCCGCCCGGACGCCTGGGCCCACCCACACCGACCCGCCCGGACGCCTGGGCCCCAGCAATGCTGACCTGCCCGGACGCCTGGGCCCATCCACACTGACCCGCCCGGACGCCTGGGCCCCAGCAATGCTGACCTGCCTGGACGCCTGGGCCCATCCACGCCGACCCACCCGGACGCCTGGGCCCACCCACGCCGACCCACCCGGACGCCTGGGCCCATCCACGCCGACCCGCCCGGACGCCTGGGCCCATCCACGCCGACCCGCCCGGACGCCTGGGCCCACCCACACTGACCCGCCCGGACGCCTGGGCCCCAGCAATGCTGACCCGCCCGGACGCCTGGGCCCACCCACGCTGACCTGCCTGGACGCCTGGGCCCCACTCACACCCACCCACCCGGACGCCTGGGCCCCAGCCACGCTGGCGCTGCACGGCACCATCACCGCCCTGCCCTTCACCGCCCGCCCCCGAGTCCCCGGACACCTGGGTCCATCCGTGCCCAGCTGCCCGGACGCCTGGGCCCATCCGCAGGGAGCTCCGGACCCCCTGGGTGGGGGGATATCGGGGGCCCGGACGCCTGGGCCCGCCCCTTCCCCCCACCCCCTCGAGACGCTGTTTTTGCCCCAAAACGCGCAATAAAACCCGCTGCCGAGCTGCAGCCCCGTCTCTGCAGCCCCCCCCCCACCCCTGGGAGGGGCCCAGGTGTCCGGGCGCCCCCCCCCAACACACAGAGCAGCCGGGGCCCCCCCAGATTCAACACATTTAATGGGGGCCGAAACCATAAATAAGGGGAGGGGGGGGGAACAGAGGGCCCCCCCGGAACAGCCCCAAACTGGGCCAAACTGGGGCAAACTGGGGGGGGGGGGTCCCCTGTAGTGTGCGACGGGGAGGGGGCCGGCGGGCGCACACGCGTGTGGCAGGCGTGTGCGCCCCCCCCCCGCCTGCTTCCGCCCAGCAGAGCAGCACCGGCGGCACACGCGTGCGCACACGCCTGCGTCACGCCAAGGCCGGGGCGGGGGGGGAGGGGATCCGTGTCCGCGCCGTGTCCGCACGCGTGTGCCGGGGGTCCCTCGGCGTCCGGGCGGGGGGGGGGGCCGGGGGGGGGCCCAGCCCCCGTCACGGCTGCTCCTGTTTCTTCTTCACCGAAATCCGCTTCTTGCGGGCGGCCAACATCTCGTAGAAGGGGTCGACGCTCACCGCCGCCCTGGGGGCAGGGTCAGTCCCGGACGCCTGGGCCCCTCGCGCGCCGCGGGGCAGCCCCGGACGCCTGGGCCCCTCGCGCGCTGCATGCCGTGTGGGGCAGCCCCGGAGGCCTGGGCCCCTCGCGTGCCGCACGCGTGAAAGCCCCGGACGCCTGGGCCCCATCGCGAGCGGTGGGTGGGTGGAGACGCCCGGACGCCTGGGCCCCCTCGCGAGCAGTGGTGGTGGTAGGAAGGGGGTGGAGACGCCCGGACGCCTGGGCCCCCTCGTGAGTGGTGGTGGGTGGAGACGCCCGGACGCCGGGGCCCCCTCGCGAGCGGTGGTGGGTGGAGACGCCCGGACGCCGGGGCCCCCTCGTGAGCGGTGGCGGGTGGAGGCGCCCGGACGCCTGGGCCCCATCGCGAGCGGTGGCGGGTGGAGACGCCCGGACGCCGGGGCCCCCTCGCGAGCGGTGGTGGTGGTAGGAAGGGGGTTGAGACGCCCGGACGCCGGGGCCCCATCGCGAGCGGTGGTGGTGGTAGGAAGGGGGTGGAGACGGCCGGACGCCTGGGCCCCCTCGCGAGCGGTGGCGGGTGGAGACGCCCGGACGCCTGGGCCCCCTCGCGAGCGGTGGCGGGTGGAGGCGCCCGGACGCCTGGGCCCCCTCGCGAGCGGTGGCGGGTGGAGACGCCCGGACGCCGGGGCCCCCTCGCGAGCGGTGGCGGGTGGAGACGCCCGGACGCCTGGGCCCCCTCGCGAGCGGTGGTGGTGGTAGGAAGGGGGTGGAGACGCCCGGACGCCGGGGCCCCCTCGCGAGCGGTGGCGGGTGGAGACGCCCGGACGCCTGGGCCCCATCGCGAGCGGTGGTGGTGGTAGGAAGGGGGTGGAGACGCCCGGACGCCTGGGCCCCATCGCGAGCGGTGGCGGGTGGAGACGCCCGGACGCCGGGGCCCCATCGCGAGCGGTGGTGGTGGTAGGAAGGGGGTTGAGACGCCCGGACACCTGGGCCCCATCGCGAGCGGTGGCGGGTGGAGGCGCCCGGACGCCGGGGCCCCCTCGCGAGCGGTGGTGGTGGTAGGAAGGGGGTTGAGACGCCCGGACGCTGGGGCCCCATCGCGAGCGGTGGTGGGTGGAGACGCCCGGACGCCTGGGCCCCCTCGCGAGCGGTGGCGGGTGGAGACGCCCGGACGCCTGGGCCCCCTCGCGAGCGGTGGCGGGTGGAGACGCCCGGACGCCTGGGCCCCCTCGCGAGCGGTGGCGGGTGGAGACGCCCGGACGCCGGGGCCCCATCGCGAGCGGTGGCGGGTGGAGACGCCCGGACGCCGGGGCCCCCTCGCGCGCGGCGGCGGGTTGAGACGCCCGGACACCTGGGCCCAATCGCGAGCGGTGGCGGTGGCAGGAAGGGGGTGGAGGCGCCCGGACGCCGGGGCCCCCGCGCTCACTCGATGGACTTGATCCACTCGTCCTTCTGGTCGCGGCTGGGGGCCGAGATGCGGTACACCAGGTGGTTGCCCTCCACCACCCGCCCGTCGGCCTCCGTCTTGCAGGCCTTGATCAGCTGCCCCTTGTTGTTGGCGATGAAGAGCTCGAAGCAGTGCTGCCCCCCGGCGCCCCCCCAGCCCAGCGTCAGCCGCCGCCCGGGGGGGGGGCTGCGCGGGGGGGGGCGACACTGGGGGGACGTGGGGAGGTGGGGGGGGACGTGGGGGGGTCGTGGGGATGGGGGGGACGTGGGGACGTGGGGGGGGAGACATGGGGACGTGGGGGGACGTGGGGACGTGGGGTGGGGTGTGGGGGGGCGGACGTGGGGAGGTGGGGGGGGACGTGGGGATGGGGGGGACGTGGGGACGTGGGGGGGACGTGGGGGGGACGTGGGGGGGGAGACATGGGGATGTGGGGACGTGGGGGGGTCGTGGGGGTGGGGGGGAGACATGGGGACGTGGGGGGGACGTGGGGGGGACGTGGGGGGGGAGACATGGGGACGTGGGGACGTGGGGGGGGACGTGGGGGGGACGTGGGGATGGGGGGGACGTGGGGACGTGGGGGGGACGTGGGGGGGGAGACATGGGGACATGGGGGGGTCGTGGGGATGGGGGGGACGTGGGGACGTGGGGGGGACGTGGGGGGGGAGACATGGGTACGTGGGGGGGACGTGGGGGAGACATGGGGACGTGGGGACGTGGGGGGGTCGTGGGGATGGGGGGGGACGTGGGGACGTGGGGGGGACGTGGGGGGGTCGTGGGACCCACGCGGGGGGACGTGGGGATGGGGGGGTACGTGGGTGGGGAGACATGGGGACGTGGGGGGGACGTGGGGGGGGACATGGGGGGGTCGTGGGACCCACACGGGGGGGACGTGGGGACATGGGGGGGACACAGGACCCATGCGGGGGGACACAGGGGGGACGTGGGGGGGATGTGGGACCCACACAGGGGGACGTGGGGGGGGACGTGGGGGGGTCGTGGGGATGGGGGGGGACGGGGGGATGTGGGGGGGACGTGGGGGGGTCGTGGGACCCACATAGGGGGGACATGGGGGGGACGTGGGGGAGGACATGGGGGGCTCGTGGGACCCACGCGGGGGAGACGTGGGGACATGGGGGGGACACAGGACCCACATAGGGGGGATGTGGGGGGGACGTGGGGGGGAGACATGGGGACGTGGGGACATGGGGGGGTCGTGGGACCCACACAGGGGGACTTGGGGGGGGCGTGGGGGGGCGTGGGGGGAACACGGAGGGGGATGTGGGGGGGACACGTGGGACCCACGTGGGGGGGGGAATGTGGGGGGGACACGGAGGGCAGGGGAGGGTATGGGGGGGCATGAGGGGCCGGGGGGGACCTGAGGGGACCCAGGGGGGCACGGGGGGGACCCAGGGGGTGGCTGGGGGGACCCGGGGGGGCCCGGGGGGGTCACGGGGGTCTCACCGGCTTGCGGGGGTCCTCCACCTTGTGGATGTGGGGGGACATGGGGGGTCACGGGGGGGACCCGAGGGGGACGGGGGGGGCTGGGGGGACCCAGGGGACCCAGGGGGGTCACGGGGGGACCCGGGGGGGTCACGGGGGTCTCACCGGCTTGCGGGGGTCCTCCACCTTGTGGATGTGGGGGGACATGGGGGGTGACGGGGGGGACCCGAGGGGGACCGGGGGGGGCTGGGGGGACCCAGGGGACCCAGGGAGGTCACGGGGGGACCCGGGGGGGTCACGGGGGTCTCACCGGCTTGCGGGGGTCCTCCACCTCGCGGATGCTGAGGTTCTCCAGCGGGATGATGCCTCGCGGCTCCTTGTCCTGCCGCCGCCAGCGCCGGGGGTCAGGGGGGCCGGGGGGGCCCGGGGCACAAGTTGGGGTCCCCAGGGGGTATTTCAGTGTCTCCGAGGGTATTTTGGGGTCCCCAGGAGGCATTTTGGGGTCTCCGATGGTATTTTGGGGTCCCCAGGTGGTATTTTGGGGCCTCTGGAGTTGGCTTGGGGGTCCCCAGGAGGTATTTTGGGGTCTCTGAGGATATTTTGGGGTCCCCAGGTGGTATTTTGGGGTCCCCGGGATTGGCTTGGGGGTCCCCAGGAGGTATTTTGGGGTCTCCGAGGGTATTTCGGGGTCCCCAGGTGGTATTTTGGGGTCCCCGGGGTTGGCTTGGGGCTCATCAGCAGATATTTTTGGGTGCCCAGGAGGTATTTTGGGGTCCATGAGGTCGGCTTGGGGGTCCCCAGGAGGTATTTTGGGGTCTCCGAGGGTATTTCAGGGTGCCCAGGAGGTATTTTGGGGTCCATGAGGTCGGCTTGGGGGTCCCCAGGAGGTATTTTGGGGTCTCCAAGGGTATTTCAGGGTCCCCAGGTGGTATTTTGGGGTCCCCAGGGTTGGCTTGGGGCTCATCAGCAGATATTTTTGGGTGCCCAGGAGGTATTTGGGGTCCATGAGGTCGGCTTGGGGGTCCCCAGGAGGTATTTTGGGGTCTCCGAGGGTATTTCAGGGTCCCCAGGAGGTATTTTGGGGTCTCCGAGGGTATTTTGGGGTCCCCAGGGTATTTTGGGGTCCGGGGGGCTCACCGTGGTGTACTCGAAGTAGTAGAGACAGTTGTCGGTGAGGATGAACCAGCGCCGCTTCCACGTCTTCACCCGCCCGCCTGGGGAGAGGGGCCGCCGCTCAGGGGGGGCCGGGGGGCTAGAGGCGTCCTGGGGGCATCTCAGGGGTCCTAGGGCATCCTGGGGGGGTCCTGGGGGGGGCTCTGGGAGGTCCAGGGGGTCCTAGGACCATCCTGGGGGGGCCTGGGGGGGTTTTGGGGGGATCCTGGGGGTGCTCTGGGGGGTCCAGGGAGTCCTAGGACCATCCTGGGGGCTCCTGGGGGGTTTTTGGGGGGTCCTGGGGGTGCTCTGGGGGGTCCAGGGGGTCCTAGGACCATCCTGGGGGGGCCTTGGGGAGTCCTGGGGGGGTCCTAGGACCATCCTGGGGGCTCCTGGGGGGGATTTGGGGGGTCAGGGGTGCTGTGGGGGGTCCAGGGAGTCCTAGGACCATCCTGGGGGGGGCCTTGGGGAGTCCTGGGGGGTCCTAGGACCATCCTGGGGGGTCCTGGGGGAACTCTGGGGGGTCCAGGGGGTCCTAGGACCATCCTGGGGGGTCCTGGGGGACTTTACGGCGTCCAGCGGGGTCTTAAGACCATCCTGGGAGGTCCTGGTGGTTTGGGGGGGTCCAGGGGGCACTTTGGGGGGGTCCTAAGACCATCCTGGGGGGGCCTTGGGGGTCCAGCGCATCCTAGGACCACCCTGGAAGGGTCTTAGAGACATCCTGGAGGATCCGGGGGGGCCCAGGGGGCTCCTGGGGGTCTTGGGGGGGTCCAGGAGGCTCCTGTGGCATCCTGGGGGGTCCTAGGACCATCCCAGGGGGAAATTGGGGGTTCAGGGGGTCCTAAGACCACGCTGGGGGGTCCTAGGGGGTCCTAGGACCATCCTGGGGACTCCTGGGGGGGTTGGGGGGGTCCTGGGGGCACTCGGGGGGGTCCAGGGGGGTCCTGGGGGGCTTTGGGGGTCCAGAGGAATCATAGGACCATTCTGGGGGGAGTTTGGGGGGTCTGGGGGGGGGGTCCTAGGACCATCCGGGGGGGGGCATTGGGGGGGTTCAGAAGGTCCTAAGACCACTGTGGGGGGTCCTGGGGGTTCAGGGGGGTCCCAGGACCATCCTGGGGGTCTTGGAGGGTTTGAGGGGGTCCTGGGGGGGGCTCAGGGGGCTCCGTGGGGGGGGTCGTGGGGACACAAGGGTGGCCAGTGCCCCCCCCGCCCCGGTTTCGGGGGTCCCGGCGCTGCCCCCCCCACACCCCGTACCTACCTCCTGGGGCCGGGCCGGGTGCGTCGGCAGCGGGGGGGGGACACGGGGGGGGGGGGACACGGGGGGGGACACGGGGTGGGGACAGAGAGAGACGGAGAGGAAAGGAGGAAAAGAGAGGAAACGTCAGTCGCGACACGGCGGGAGGGGGGGACCGTCTCGGGGGCACTGGGAGCACCTGGGGGGGCACTGGGAGGCACTGGGAGGGCCCAGAGGGGCATTGGGGGGCATTGGGGGAGGCCGGGGGGGCACTGGGGAGGTGCTGGGGGGTACTGGGAGGAACTGGGAGGCACTGGGAGGGCCCAGAGGGGCATTGGGGGGGCCAGGGGGGCACTGGGAGGAACTGGGAGGGCCCAGAGGGGCATTGGGGGGGGCATTTGGGAGGCCGGGGGGCACTGGGGAGGTGCTGGGGGGCACTGGGAGGCACTGGGAGGCACTGGGAGGCACTGGGAGGGCCCAGGGGGGCATTTGGGGAGGCCGGGGGGACACTGGGAGGAACTGGGGGGTACTGGGAGGAACTGGGAGGCACTGGGAGGGCCCAGGGGGGGCATTGGGGGGGCCAGGGAGGCACTGGGGAGGTGCTGGGAGGGCTCAGAGGGGCATTGGGGGGGGGCATTGGGGAGGCCGGGGGGGCACTGGGGAGGTGCTGGGGGGCACTGGAGGAACTGGGAGGGCCCTGAAGGGCACCAGGGGGCACTGGGAGGAACTGGAGGGAACTGGGGGGCACTGGGAGGACCCAGAGCAGCATTGGGGGGGCATTGGGGGGGCACTGGGAGAAGTTGGAGGGAACTGGGAGGCACTGGGAGCATTGGGGTGTCTGGGGGGGCACCGGGGGGGCGCTGGGGGGCACTGGGAGGAACTGGGGGGCACTGAGGGGGTCCAGAGCAGCATTGGGGGGGCATTGGGGGGGCACTGGGAGGAGCTGGAGGGAACTGGGGGGCACTGGGAGGAGCTGGGGGGTCTGGGGGGGCACCGGGAGGAGCTGGAGGGAACTGGGGGGCACTGGGAGGAGCTGGGGGGTCTGGGGGGGCACCGGGAGGAGCTGGAGGGAACTGGGGGGCACTGGGGGGCCCAGAGGGGCAACTGGGAGGTGTGGGGGGGCACTGGGAGCCCCTCCGACCCCCCCCCCGAGAGTTACAGCCACCCTGGGCAGGGGGGGAGGAGATCAAACAGGGGGCCCAGGCGTCCGGGCCACCCAGGGAGGGCGAGAGCGGAGAGACAAAAGGGCCCAGGCGTCCGGGAAGACGGGGGGGGCCCAGGCGTCCGGGAAGATGGGGAGGGGCCCAGGCGTCCGGGAAGACGAGGTGGGGGGGCCCAGGCGTCCGGGCCACCCGGGGAGGGCGAGAGCGGAGAGACAAAAGGGCCCAGGCGTCCGGGAAGACGGGGGGGAGCCCAGGCGTCCGGGAAGACGACAGGGGGGGGGGGCCCAGGTGTCCGGGAAGCCGGGGGGGGGGCCCAGGCGTCCGGGAAGACGACGGGGGGGGGGCCCGGGCGTCCGGGAAGCCGGGGGGGGGCCCAGGCGTCCGGGAAGATGACGGGGGGGGGGGGGCCCAGGCGTCCGGGAAGCCGGGGGGGGCCCAGGCGTCCGGGAAGACGACGGGGGGGGGGGCCCAGGCGTCCGGGCCGCGTGCCGAGGCGGAAGGACGCAGAGCAGAAGAAAAAGGAGAAGAAAAAGCCCGAGGGAGGGGGGAGAAGAGTTTGGGGGGGGGGAGGGAGGGGGCGTGGCCAACAGGAGAGGGGGGCGGAGCACCAGCAGAAGGGGGGGCGGGGTGTGAGCTGGGGGAGGCGGGGCCAGGCTGGGGAAGGGGGGGGTGGGGCAGCCCAAGGGGGTGGGGTGGGAGGAGGGGGGCGTGGCTAAGGGGGCGGAAGTGGGCGGGGCTTTGGGGCGTGGTCAGGGGGCGTGGCTCGGAGGGGGCGGGGCTCACCCAGCTTGAGCAGCCAGCCCTCGCGGTCGGGGTTGAAGAACGTGTGGGTCAGGTCGTTGCCGTCGTCCTCGGGGATCTTGAAGGGTTCGCTGCGGATGCTGTCGTACAGGTTCTGGGCGGGGCCAAGAGGGGCGAGGGGGCGGGTCAGACCGAGGCCCCGCCCACCCACACTAACCCCACCCCTTCGCCTCCCGGGTGACCCTAAGCCCCGCCCATGCTGCCTTAGCCACGCCCCTGCACTGCCCTAGCCCCACCTATGATCCCCTGAGCCACGCCCCATCTGTCTTAGCCCCGCCCCCACGCTTCAGCCACGCCCCCCACGCTTTAGCCACGCCCCCCATCACCACCACACACACCCCCCGGCCCCACTCACTGCCTCCAGCCCCCGCCGGCAGCCCTGCCTCTCCCCTTGGCCACGCCCCTTCCCCCTAGCCCCACCCACTCCCCCTCCAGCCACGCCCCCACACTCCAGCCACGCCCACTTAGCCCCGCCTACACCTCAGCCGCACCCCCCCCAGCCCCGCCCCCGCTCCCCTCTACCCATGCCCCACCCGTACCAGCAGCCCCACCCACACCTCATAGCCACGCCCCCCGGCTCATGCCCCGCCCCTGACACACCTAACCACGCCCCCACCAGGCTCCACCCCCCCACATCATCCTCCAGCCCCAAAAACTCTGCCCTCCCCCCCCACCGGGCTTGTTCTCCCCACAGGCCCCGCCCCCAGCTCAGGCCCCTCCCCCGCGGCCTCTAGCCCCGCCCCACGGCTCATAGCCCCGCCCCCGACACTGCTAGCCACGCCCCTGCCAGGCTCCACCCCAACCTCCCCTCCCAGCCCCAAGACTCTGCCCTCCCACAAATCCCGCCCTTGGCCTATAGCCCCGCCCCTTCCCCCCCCCTCCCACAAGCCCCGCCCCCTACCTATAGCCCTGCCTCCTCCCCC